>NC_041394.2:333393872-333536372 GCF_900747795.2 Erpetoichthys calabaricus
AGCACTTCTGGATATTTTCCTAAGTCTAAATACCACTTTGGATGGTTGAAAATATGTTGTCAAAATTATAATTTAAGTTTTTGCAAAATCTGTTAAATAAAAAGGTTCTATATTTTGACTGCATCTGTCATGCAATGTGATTTTCTTCTCTTCATTAGTGCCACCCCCTTGAAAAGTATCACTTTATGGGGCAATGCAAACCTGTATTAATACTTGTGTGCACATTAAAATGTTTTTTTTGTACAATGTACAATGCTCTTGACAGTGGAATAGGTTATTCTTAGCCAGTAATTGCAGTGGAAAATGTGTTTAACATCCACTCGTGCATGGGAAAAAAATACTGTCAAATACCGTGAAACTGGGATAATTTAGAAAAATACCGTGGTATAGAATTTTGGTCATACACCTCTACCACGAAGCTCAAAATTGAGCTCAGGTGCATCCTGTTTCCCCTGATCATCCTTGAGAAGTTTCTGCAGCTTAATTGGAGTCCACCTGTGGTATATTCAGTTGATTGGACATGATTTGGAAAGGTACATACCTGTCTATAAGGTCCCACAGTTAACAGTTCATGTCAGAGCACAAACCAAGCATGAAGTCAAAGGAATTGTCTGTGGACCTCCGAGACAAGATTGTCTCGAGGCACAAATCTGGGGAAGGTTACAGAAAAATTTCTGCTGCTTTGAAGGTCACAATGAGCACAGTGGCCTCCATCATCCGTAAGTGGAAGAAGTTCGAAATCACCAGGACTCTTCCTAGCGCTGGCCAGCCATCTAAACTGAGCGATCGGGAGAGAAGGGCCTTAGTCAGAGAGGTGACCAAGAACCCGATGGTCACTCTGTCAGAGCTCCAGAGATCTTCTGTGGAGAGAGAAGAACCTTCCAGAAGGACAACTATCTCTGCGGCAATCCACCAATCAGGCCTGTATGGTAGAGTGGCCAGACGGAAGCCACTCCTTAGTAAAAGGCACATGGCAGCTCGCCTGGAGTTTGCCAAAAGGCACCTGAAGGACTCTCAGACCATGAGAAAGAAAATTCTCTGGTCTGATGAGACAAAGATTGAACTCTTTGGTGTGAATGCCAAGCGTCACGTTTGGAGGAAACCAGGTGCCACTCATCACCAGGCCAATACCATCCCTACAGTGAAGCATGGTGGTGACAGCATCATGCTGTGAGGATGTTTTTCAGCAGCAGGGACTGGGAGACTAGTCAGGATAAAGGGAAAGATGACTGCAGCAATGTACAGAGACATCCTGGATGAAAACCTGCTCCAGAGCGCTCTTGACCTCAGACTGGGGTGATGGTTTCATCTTTCAGCAGGACAACGACCCTAAGCACACAGCCAAGATATCAAAGGAGTGGCTTCGGGACAACTCTGTGAATGTCCTTGAGTGGCCCAGCCAGAGCCCAGACTTGAATCTGATTGAACATCTGTGGAGAGATCTTAAAATGGCTGTGCACCGACGCTTCCCATCCAACCTGATGGAGCTTGAGAGGTGCTGCAAAGAGGAATGGGCGAAACTGGCCAAGTATAGGTGTGCCGAGCTTGTGGCATCATATTCAAAAAGACTTGAGGCTGTAATTGCTGCCAAAAGTGCATCGACAAAGTATTGAGCAAAGGCTGTGAATATTTATGTACATGCGATTTCTCAGTTTTTTTATTTTTAATAAATTTGCAAAAACTTCAAGTAAACTTTTTTCACGTTGTTATTATGGGGTGTTGTGTGTAGAATTCTGAGGAAAAAAATGAATTCAATTCATTTTGGAATAAGGCTGTAACATAACAAAATGTGGAAAAAGTGATGCGCTGTGAATACTTTCCGGATGCACTGTATCTATGAGCTGCAAATATAAATAAAATAATGTAACAATTTATTTGAGATGCTTATTCAGTGTCAGTGTTTAGCATACCCTGACTTTAGCTACTGATTAGCTATGCATACTGCATCTGTTTGTTAATCATTTGTACAAAAATAAAAGTAATACAATATTTATACACTGTTACTAACACTTCTCTATTCTGTTTCTCTTCTTGGTATCTTTACTGATTTACTGCCAAGCTGTTTTCCTGTCTAGGGAAACCTCATCTCAGATAAAGGAGTACTGGAATCATTGGAAGGAAAGACTATTTTATCAGATTAGCCAGCTTAGCACAGATGACTATAAAATTTCCTGGAGGAGGTGGGCAGCTAGTTTACTTAGTTTTTGACTTTCTCTCTTACAATATTCATCTTCAATACAATATTCAAATTTCCTTATCTTGATATTTGTCTGGTGTGTTTTACAGATATAAATTTTCTAGGACTAACAATTTTCTCTTACTAGTCCTTCAGAATATCAAACTTTTATCTTCAATTCTACTGCCGAAAATCAACAGCAGCAAAGGCTGAAAATGAAAGACATATATATTACTTAAAAATCGTGGCTTAATGCTATTCTCCGTGGAAACCTTCTGCAGCGAGTGGACTGCATGATGTGCTGCTAGAGTTGAAAGATGCGTAAATTAAAAGATTATTTTAGAAAACTGGGTATTTTAAATTAAATTTTAAAAGGATTAGTATTTTATTTTGTTAATTCCCTTCCTTTATTAGAAGTAATACATGTTTAAAAAGGTATACACTTTACCGATCAATACTAAAACCAAAAGCTCCGGATTTTGGCCCTCTTACAAACAGCACAGAATAAGTTGTGGGAATTTCACTTATTCCACGTTAGACAAATTTAAAGACATTACCCAGTATGCTTTGACAACAAGGCTCTTATCTGTGTCATGTTATTACTAATCAATAAAATTTAAGGTGGCTTTACATCCGTTTGCCATTTGGAGATATCGATTACTTTATGATTAAATGTCAGAGATGATCTACAACATTTAGGAGGTACTAAGGATTCTTCAAAATTGAAGACTGTGTACTGGAGAGAAATGAAAAAGTGTCTTGCTAAACAGTACTGAAAAAAACATGTCACAATGGTCTAAAAGAAAAAGAGCTATCCTATAAAAACCATCTGACAGCTGTTAAACGGTGCTTTCCATTTCATCGCAACAAAGGTTACACAGATGAAAATAATGTGAAACAACATTTCGTTGGGGACTAACGCTTAACGCAAGTTAAACATGTTGTGGTCAAAATGAGAAGACAAATGGTTCCTTACCATAAGGGGCCCTTCCAGCCAACGGATTTAATAATGGAGTTGGGTTGCCACTTCCTTCCCTTCTGCTTCTGTCTGCCAGTGCTGGAAAGTCTGAAAGGTCTAAACCCGTCACATTTTCACTCCCATCTGAAATACATGTAATTTAATTTAAGATAAAAGGCATAAATTTAAATCACAGAATGAAGAAAAAATTATTATTTCAGAGAAAAAGAAAATACAATAGACATGTGGGACTGTAGAAAGACTCATTAAAAAAATGCTTTTTACTCTACGTTATTTTTTTAATTAAATTTAAAGAACAACAACAATACAGTCCAATCAAAAAAAACATACAAACAAACATTGCAATATGTTATGGAGACACTATATATAACCAGAGGTGGGTAGAGTAGCCAAAAATTGCACTCAAGTAAGAGTAGTGTTACTTCAAAATAATATTACTCAAGTAGAAGTAAAAAGTTGTCATCCAAAAAATTACTAAAGTAAGAGTAAAAAGTATTTGGTGAAAAGACTACAAGTACTGAGTAACTGTTTGATCATAATAAATAATTTATTTTTTTAGAAATGTTGTAATAAGACAGACAAAAATATAAAATGTGCAAATTCTGATATTTCCAAATAATAAAATAAAAAATGAGTAAAAATAAATAACATCTTTACAAAATAAAGATGTACAAATAACACAAAGTTTCAAATCTCAGTTTTTCACAACAAAGCTTTTGAAGCTAATACCTACAGTAGGTAACATGTATGTTTGAACAGTGCAAACTACTTACAGTGACAAGATATACTGTACACTGACAAAATAATAGTTAATATTCACATATCCCTCCAAACAGCACAGCTGATAGAAAATAACATTAGAACAAGGCAGCTTGTGCATGTACAAGGAGTCTTACTTTACCTTGACTGTCTGCGTCTATGCATGTTTGGTTAAAACGTGCTTGTTCTTCACTCAGTGAAGTGATGATTAAGCTTCAGCAGGAGTTGGCTCTCATTTTTCACTTATTCTTTCTTTCCCTGTCCACTGTTTCTCAGGAGTTTGTGCCGCTATGCCGCCACAGTTTGTGTGGTCATGTGACTGCATGGCTACGTCTGATTGGTGAAACTGAATCTTGTGATTATTGTTGCTACGTCTGATTGGTAAAACTGAGTCTTGTGATTATTATTGCTACGTCTGATTGGTGAAACAGTCATTCAGTAGATCCACTGGCAGCTTCTCTCTGGCAAAAATATAGCGTATATAATGGAAAAAAGTAACGATTCGAGTGTTGCCCAATGTAGCGGAGTAAGAGTAGCGTTTCTTCTTCACAAATGTACAAAAGCAAAAGTAAAAAGTATGGTGCAGTAAAACTACTCTTAGAAGTACAATTTTTTAAAAAAGTTACTCAAGCAAATGTAATGGTGTAAATGTAACTCGTTACTACCCACCTCTTTACATAACTATGCACATCTTCCCCTCACCTGACTCAGAGAACTTTACGAAAAGTAAGTCCCATGTAAAATGGTTATTAAAATAAAAAGGTCTGGCACAGGTCTAGCATGTTTACTTTACCATTAAAATAATGGATACTTACCAAAATTTGAAAAATTCAAGTTCTTGAAAAGAAAACTTAACTTTTTCCAATTTGAGATTACAATTTTAAAATATCTGATAACGTACAAAAGGACTTAACAATACTAAAGCAAGCCAAAATAGCAGCTACTAGACATTTTCAGGGTGACAGCCACAAATAAAGTTTAAAGAGGTTGAATATTTTCATCTTAATCAAGTGGAGAATAACAGGAGACATAACAGAGTTTACAATAAAGGCAAAGAATAAAATGGATGCCATCTATTATACTAAATTCATTTGCTCAGAAGAAAAAAAAGCATAATAAAAGGTTTGTTAGAGGAAATTTCATATAAATGGTAGGAAGCATTTCTAGGCATAGGAGGTATGTAACAATGTACTTGTGTATAATACCAAGGAGAAATTAAAACATTTGTCTGATGCCATTTTAGAAACCTGGGAATAAGCACCAATCTATACTATGCTAGTTCACTTCAAATGGTGTCTCACACTATTATGGCCCCAACAATTGAAAGAATTTTGCTAAAAGAGCTCACCTGTTCCATTGAAAATGTTGCTTGATAATGAGCTGTTGATGCCAAACCCCTGATTCCTGCTCATTCCAAATCCAGACATACTGCAAAAGAGAAAACAGAAGTAATTTCCAGACACATGAGGAGTATAATTTATCTTATAAAATCTTTATTTGTATATATTTTTGGTATGAAACAACTAAAACACTGTTAAACCTAACATAATAAAAAAGAAAAAATCTTCATGTGTAATGGACATGTGCAACAATAATTTTCGTGAATAAGAGAAAGAAAGGATTTTCATCTTATTTATTGTTGGTTTACATCTCTTTACTTAACGTTGTCACATTCCTCCTATGCATTGATAGGACTGAGAGGAAAAAAAATCAGATCAGAGTAAAAGAAATGTTCTCTACATACTACTGAACAATAAAAAATAATTACTAAAAAAGGAATTAAGAAAAAAGGAAACAGGAAGAAAAAGAGTTATTGGAACAGCGCCTAAAGATTTGACAGGACATGTAATATTTTACTCACAATAACACCACCACATTAAATTCAACTTTCAACTGCATGCAATTTACTTTATTAACTTACACAACAAAATATAGGACATCAAAGAAAAACATTAAGGGTTACTTCCACATTGAAAAGAGGGTAAAAGACACAATGTTTGGGCTGTAGCGCCTTCAATACAGTAGTGTCGATTTCTAAGTTTGAAACCCTCCAGGACACTTTGACATGCATTACTTACTAAAATACAATTAAAATGAACAAAAGCAGTGTTATTTTAAACTAGAATGTTACATTTTTCTTCAACTTTTACAATTAGTTTACAAAGCTACACAATGTGTGTACATTAATTAATTTCTTAATTATGTCCAGTTAGTAACAGAGGAGAAGAAAAACTCCAGTTAGCGACATCCCTGGAGAATAATGTAAAGCAATCAAAGAAGAATTGACAACCACATTCATTTTTTTTTTGTAGTAACATGAATTTTAAATTGTAAGCATAAAAAATAACAAGCAAACCACATAAGATTTTATGAAACAGCTCTGAAACAATGGGAACTTCAGGTGCACAACAGGACTGCACTTGTTTCTATAAAGTAATATACAAGCAATGTGGAGTTCCGCAGCAGCTAAAAACAAGATACCTTTTCAAAGGAAACACAATATGCATTTGCAGGCAGAGAGAAGCCCTGAGTGCAAGGCTTAGTTTTCTTTATACTGATGGTAAAGGTAGATTTCCTTTTATGTCTAATTATGTATATGTTACATCAATGCAGCCAGTCTGTACTTTTTAGATGTACTGAAATGTTAATATACAGGTGCATCTCAATAAATTAGAATATCATTGAAAAGTTCATTTATTTCAATAATTCAATTCAAAAAGTGAAACTCATATTATATAGGTTCATTACACAGAGAGTGATGCATTTCAAGCATTTATTTCTTTTCATTTTGCCGATTATGGCTTATAGCTAATGAAAACCCAAAATTCAGTATCTCAGAAAATTAGAATATTGTGAAAAAGTTCAATATAGTAGACTATTGTAGACTCATGGTCAAAAGTCAAAGTGAACTTTATTGTCATCTCAGCCATATACAAGTATACAGATAGACAAAATTGCGAAGCTCAGGGTCCACAGTGTAACAACATGACGTGCAAATAATAAAAATAGAATTAAAATTAAAATTTAAAATTAAAACACAAATAAGACAAGACCTTGTGCAAAGACAAAGAAGTAGCAGCAATATTGATGTGTAAGATATGTAATATAATAAATAAATAATAAATAATAGATATAGATCATACAGAAATTATCAGTGTATGATAAATGTTGTTTAAGACATGTATAAACAATGACAGGTCAGAATGTTTCACAGCAGAAGGATAACAAGAGTGTCAAAATACTTAAAGGTCAGTATAAGATTTTCAGTTCTTTTCTACCTGCACACTTGTCTTTGCAGGACAGTGGCTCGCATGTATAAAAGTTCTGTTTTTAGAGGTGGTTGGGGGTAAAAACTCTCCTGCAGCCTGGCAGATCTGGCTTTGATGCTGCAGTATCTTCTCTTGCATGGCAGAAGTGTGAAAAGTCCATGTCGCTTTAGTCGCCTCAGGAAGTGTAGTCTCTGCTGGGCTTTCTTGATTAGTGATGAGGTGTTATGTGTCCATGTAAATTCCTCAGTTATGTGCACACCGAGGAACTTGGTACTCATAACAGTCTTCACATCTAAACCGTTGATGCTGAGTGGGATGTGGGCAGGGCGTGATTTTCTGAAGTCCACGATTATCTCTTTTGTCTTGTCGAAATTGAGAGATAGATTGTTGACTTCACACCATGCAGACAGCCATTCCACCTCGTCTCTGTATGCTGTTTCATCATCCCTTCTTATCAGTCCCAGCACCGTTGTATCATCCGCAAACTTGATGATGCGGTTGGTGTTATGCATGGCTGTGCAGTCGTGAGTCAGCAGGGTGAACAGCAGTGGACTCAGCACGCAGCCCTGTGGCGCTCCAGTGCTCAGTGTGATGTTGCTGGAAGTGTTGCAGCCCATCCGAACTGACTGGGGCCTCTCTGTGAAGAAATCCAGGATCCAATTGCAGAGGGTGGTGTTCAGGCCCAACCTGCTCAGTTTTACAACCAGCTTTTGAGGGATGATTGTGTTGAATAGCATCCTGACATGTGTCTTTTTTATCCAGCTGTGTCAGGGAGAGGTGAAGGGCAGAGCATATGGCATCCTCAGTTGACCTGTTTGAGCGGTATGCAAACTGAAGAGGGTCAAGGGAGGCAAGGAGATTAGTCTTTATGTGTGACGTGACTAACCTTTCGAAGCACTTCATTATGATTGGCGTGAGTGCAACTGGTCGGTAGTCATTCAGGCATGTCACTGATGACTTCGGCACTGGTATGATGGTGGTTGACTTGAAGAATGCTGGGACTGACGACTGGCTCAGAGATGTGTTGAAGATGTCTGTGAGGACACCCGCCAGTTGACTGGCACATTCTTTGAGCACACGACCAGGTATGTTGTCAGGTCCTGTAGCCTTGCATGGTTGACTGTGGATAGAGTCCTCTTCATGTCATTTATGGAGAGACAGAGTGCCTGGTCAGTGGAGGGAGGTGTTGCTTTTCTCGCAGGCTTTTTGTTCTGCGCCTCAAACCGTGCAAAGAAGTTGTTCAGCTCATTCAGAAGGGAGGCATCACCATTGCTGCTGTGTGGGTTGGGCTTGTAGTTTGTAATTGTCTGAAAACCCTGCCACATACGACGTGTGTCTCTGGTGCTGCTGAATTGTTTGTTGATCCTCTGCGCATATACCCACTTAGCTCTCCTTATAGTGCGAGACAGGTTGGCTCTGGTCATCCTGAGGACGGCCTTGTCTCCAGATCTGAAGGCTGCATTTCTGATCTTAAGCAGCTTGTGCACTTCTCTTGTCATCCAGAGCTTTTGGGTGGCTCTTGTGGTAACATCCTTGGTAACAGTAACATCCTCTATGCATTTGGAGATGTAGCTAGTCACAGAGTCTGTGTACTCCTCCAGATTGATGGAGTCACCATTCATAGCAGCCTCTCCGAAAATGTCCCAGTCTGTCAATTCCAAGCAGTCTTGGAGAGCTGAAACAGCACCATCCTGCCACACTCTGATGCTCCTGCGGGCTGGTTTAGTGCGCTTCAGCAGGGACTTGTATGCAGGGACCATAAAAATGCTGATATGATCTGAACAGCCGAGGTGGGGTAGGGCCTTGTAGGCATCAGGAGCGCTCGTGTGAACATTGTCCATACAGCTTCCCCCTCTAGTAGCAAAGTTCACATTCTGGAAGAATTTTGGGAGAAATGACTTCAAGCTGGCATGCATCCGGCGCCGCCGTGAGTGGCAGCCTTTTCAGCAGCTCCGTGTATGACTGTATATGTATGTGTACTTTTCGACTTTTATTTTTCTATTTTTATTTATTGATCACTCCTACCACTTTATTTTATGTGGATTCCTTCCCTGGACACACTTACTTTTACAACGTGGGCATGGATTTTAACACGCCGAGACTCGCCTATTCAAGTACTCAACTTCGGGCGCTGAGAACAAATGCCAGTGCCGGTGTGGTTCCATATTTACCCGACGAGGTAAGAAGAAGGTATCGTGGCAGCAGAGCCGGCACTAAGCTAAAAAAAGAAGCGGCTTGCGAGAAAGTGGCGTTTCAAGCCTTCGGTGCCTTCTGTGATTCTGGGGAATGTAAACTCAATCTCAAATAAGATCGACAAACTGGCTGCGCTGGTGAAAAATGTAAGGACCTACAGAGAATGCAGTTTGTTGTGTTTCTGCGAAACGTGGCTAAATAACACCATCCCAGATGCCAACGTGGAGCTACCCGGGTTTAGCACAGTTAGAGCGGACAGAGATGCAAGTACCTGTGGTAAGCACAAAGGAGGAGGACTCGCTCTCTATGTTAATACACGGTGGTGTCACTCTGGACATGTTAACGTCAAAATCTCCACTTGCTGCAGGGATATCGAACTGTTGGCTGTAAGTTTACGTCCCTACTATTTGCCCAGAGAGTTTGGACATGTCATTGTTGTTATTGTATACATTCCTCCTCGGGCAGACGTGGAGACAGCGAGTGACATCATCCATTCCGCTATTGCTAAGTTACAAACGCAGCACCCTGAGGCGCTTGTGCTAATCGCTGGAGACTTTAACCATGTGACGCTGGACAAAACATTGCCTGCATTCTCCCAGTATGTGGACTGTAACACCCGGGGAAATAAGACTATTGATTTACTGTATGCAAACGTTAAAGACGCATACAGCGCCACCCCGCTGCCTGCGCTTGGGAAAGGAGATCATAACCTGGTTCAGCTTCAGCCTCACTATAAACCAAAAGTTAAGAGTCCTACCTACAACCACACGATCATTCAGGAAGTGGACCCTGGAGGCTGAGAATACTCTGAGAGAACTTTTTGGAACTACAGACTGGGATATCCTGCAGGGATCTCATAATGAGAACATTGAGGAAGTTGTTGACTGCACTACTGACTACATCAACTTCTGTATGGACATTGTAGTTCCAGTAAGAACAGTACGCTGCTATGCTAACAACAAGCCATGGATTACAAGTGACATCAAGGGCCTTTTGAATCAGAAGAAAAGGGCTTTTAAAGATGGTGATCAGCATGAGCTCAAGCGCGTGCAGAAGGAACTCCGAGTCCAACTCAGGGCAGCGAAGGAGCAGTACAGGAGAAAGCTGGAGCAGAAGTTGCAGAATAACAGCATGAAGGAAGTGTGGGATGGGATGAAGATCATCACTGGCTGCAGCTCGAAGCGGGGTACCACCATTGAGAGAGACGTGAAGAGAGCAAACCAAATGAACAACTTTTTTAACAGGTTTGACCACCCTAACCCACTCTCACTCTCACCTCGGAGTACTGCACCCTCCACACATCCTTCTGCTGATACCAGCATAGGAAAAACATCTCCACCCATAATAACAACAGCGCAAGTGAGCAGAGAGCTGAGGAGACTTCGTGCCAGCAAAGCAGCGGGTCCAGATGGAGTATCGCCACGACTGCTGAAGGTCTGTGCATCGGAGCTGGGGGGTCCTCTACAGCGCATCTTCAACCTGAGCCTGGAACAGGGGAGAGTCCCGAGGCTTTGGAAAACATCTTGCATCACCCCAGTCCCAAAGGTATCACGTCCTAGTGAGCTGAATGACTTTCGGCCTGTTGCTCTGACATCACATGTGATGAAGACCATGGAGAGGCTGCTGCTTCACCACCTTAGGCCACAGGTTCAACACGCCCTTGACCCTCTGCAGTTTGCATATCAGGAGAAGGTGGGAGCGGAAGATGCCATCATCTATATGCTACACCGATCCCTCTCTCACTTGGACAGAGGCAGTGGTGCTGTAAGAATTATGTTTCTAGACTTCTCTAGCGCCTTCAACACAATCCAACCTCTGCTCCTTAGGGACAAGCTGACAGAGATGGGATTAGATTCATACCTAGTGGCATGGATCGTGGACTATCTTAAAGACAGACCTCAGTATGTGCGTCTTGGGAACTGCACGTCTGACATTGTGGTCAGCAACACAGGAGCGCCACAAGGGACTGTACTTTCTCCGGTCCTGTTCAGCCTATATACATCGGACTTCCAATACAACTCGGAGTCCTGCCATGTGCAAAAGTTCGCTGATGACACTGCTATCGTGGGCTGTATCAGAAATGGGCTGGAGGAGTATAGGGACCTAATCAATGACTTTGTTAAATGGTCCGACTCAAACCACCTACACCTGAACACCAGCAAAACCAAGGAGCTGGTGGTGGATTTTAGGAGGCCCAGACCCCTCATAGACCCAGTGATCATCAAAGGTGACTGTGTGCAGATGGTGCAGACCTATAAATATCTAGGAGTGCAGCTGGATGATAAATTAGACTGGACTGCCAATACTGATGCGCTGTGCAAGAAAGGACAAAGCCGGTTATACTTCCTTAGAAGGCTGGCTTCCTTCAACATCTGCAATAAGATGTTGCAGATGTTCTATCAAACAGTTGTGGCGAGCGCCCTCTTCTACGCAGTGGTGTGCTGGGGAGGCAGCATTAAGAGGAAAGACGCCTCACGCCTGGACAAACTGGTGAGGAAGGCAGGCTCTATTGTTGGCATGGAGCTGGACAGTTTAACATCTGTGGCAGAGCGAAGGGCGCTCAGCAGGCTCCTATCAATTATGGAGAATCCACTGCATCCACTAAATAATGTCATCTCCAGACAGAAGAGCAGCTTCAGCGACAGACTGTTGTCACTGTCCTGCTCCACAGACAGATTGAGGAGATCGTTCCTCCCCCAAACTATGCGACTCTTTAATTCCACCAGGGGGGGTAAACGTTAATATTTAACATTATACATAGTTATTGTCTGTTTTTTTCACCTGTATTATTATCATTCTTTAATTTAATATTATTTATTGTATCAGTATGCTGCTGCTGAAGAATGTGAATTTCCCATCGGGATTAATAAAGTATCTATCTATCTATCTATCTGATTGAAGTCTCCAGCAATAATGAAAAATGCCTTGGGGAGCGTCGTTTGCAGTTTGCTGATGATCTCGTAGAGTTCTGCTAGCGCCTGGTTAGCATTTGCGCTAGGCGGGAGGTAGACAGCAACCACCAGCACGCAACTGTATTCCCTCGGCAGGTAGAAAGGCCGACACTTTACTGATAAAACCTCTATCAGTGGGGAGCAGTGTCGCGCAACTGAGGCAGCGTTCGTACACCACTCTCTGTTCACATAAACACACAGTCACCTTCCGCGGGTCTTACCGGAGAAGGAGGCATGTCTGTCCACTCGGAAGATGGTCAGTCCGTCTAGCTGGATGGCCAAGTCTGCAATGTTGTCCTGGAGCCATGTCTCAGTGAAAATAAAGATGCAACAGTCTCTCTTTTCCCACTGCTTGGCCCACTACAGCTTTATATAATCCAACTTGTTGTCCAGCGAACGGACGTTCGCAAGCAGAATACACGGTATCGCAGGTCTGGTTGGGTTAGTTTTTAGCCTTGTGCTAACACCTCCGCGTTTACCTCGTTTCTGCTTCCGATCGTTGTGCTTGCGTTTTCGCCAGCTCAGCTTCTCGGGCTGCTGAAGTAAGAAAAGGCTGTGAAGCGTCTCGGTCACCTCACTGGATATTTCAGCGCAGTTTCTTCGGAAATTGAGCAGGATTTGCCGCTCGTAAATGTATGTCTGCGTACAACTATCACTTAAATCTACTTTTTTACTTATACTAGTTGACAAAGACAAACAAAGATTAACACTAAACACCGCGGACTCAGGAGCTCTGTAAGCCGCAACCTACACGGGCAACGCCATATCACACTCCACTCAGCTAATTAACCCAAAACACCGGCAAAGGTATCCTGAGCGTTTAAATGGTCTCTCAGTCTGGTTCAGTAGGCCACACAAGGAGGGTAAGCCACAAAAGGTCATTGCTAAAGAAGCTGGCTGTTCACAGAGTGCTGCATCCAAGCATATTAATGTAAAGTTGAATGGAAGGACAAAATGTGGCAGAAAAAAAAGTGCATAAGCGACAGGGATAACCGCAGCCTTGAGAGGATTGTGAAGCACATCCCATTCAAATATTTGGGGGAGATTCACAAGGAGTAGACTGCAGGTCAGTGCTTCAAGAGCCACCACACACAGACATATCCGGGATGTGTCGCTACAACTGTCACATTCCTTGTGTCCAGCCAAGGAACACATCAGAAGCATCTTACCTGGGCTAAGGAGAAAATGGACTGGACTGTTGCTCAGTGGTCCAAAGACCTCTTTTCAAATGAAACTAAATTTTACATTTCATTTGGAAATCAAGGTCCCAGAGTCTGGAGGAAGAATGGCATTTCCTCAGTCAGTGATGACTTGGGGAGCCATGTTATCTGCTGGTGTTGGTCCACTGTGTTTTATCAAGTCCAAAGTCAGTTATTTCTGTATTAAAATTTTTTTTTTTTGGTCTTATGTAATATTCTAATTTTCTGAGATACAGAATTTTGACTTTTTATTACCTGTAAGCCATAATCAGCAAAATGAAAAGAAATAAACGCGTGAAATATATCACTCTGTGTGTAATGAATCTATATAATATACGAGTTTCACTTTTTGAATTGAATTATTGAAATTAATTAACTTTTCGATCATATTGTAATTTATTGAGATGTACCTGTAATAGTCACCTATTCCTCCTTTATATTGTGAGGCAACACACATAAGCATTGAATTGAATTCATACCTGTTTATGGTAAAAGGTTGTCGAGACTGTTGTTGCTTTGGCATACAAATGATGCTGGGAGAGCTTCTGTTTGGACTGCCTAAACCTGAACTGGTCATGCTGTTTGTCCTGCCAGACATACCAATTCCCTGACCAACTTGGGAGTGGTTCATCACATTCCTGGGATTCATAGGTAAAATGCTCCTGCAGAAAAACAAGAAATAAATCAATCACTTCCTGATAGAAAGATTAGAATTTTTTCCCTCCTGTTAATTTAAAATGCAAAGCATCCATTTTCCATTTACTCTTTGTTACCCTTCTGTCACAATATTAAATGATGCATTTTGGCTCTTTTGTGCAAATTGATTAAAGACAAGCTCTTATTTAGTCTACACAGTTATACGATTCACATAACACTGTGTTGTCACTAATTTGCTTTAAAGTGGACAGTGTTTTTGTGGAAACTATATTTACATTTGCACCAAACATAAATTTACCACTTTTCTTCAAACAATGCCATAGCATTTTCTTTCCTCTGGAGTCTCACCTATTGGCTACTATCATTTTCTTTCCTCTGGAGTCTCACCTATTGGCTACTATCAAATAAATTGGTTTCTCATACTATCAATCTCAAAAGAAACAAATAAGCAAGATCACATCTGAACCTAACACAATTTAAATGCCCCCCCCACCCCTTTTTTTTTTTTTTTTGCAACTGGCCAAGCACTGTTTGTGCTTTCCTCCATCCCCCAATAGACCAATAGCTCATTTTGACTTTACAAACAACACTTGGTGCATGGCTCTTACCTGCATACTTCTTTTCAGAAAAAGCTCTGTTCTATACAAACATTCACTTGGGCAATATATACAGCATATCTGTGTACTAGACTCTACTCTGCTTTGTTGCCTTCGGTACTTACGTTATATATATCAATGTGAATTTTCATGGAAAAAATGTGTTTAAGAATTTTGCTGGGAAACATATTCAATAGAGTCAACCATTTTATAAATGTTATCAGAAAATGTGAAAGGATATGTAGATTTTTTTTTTGTTTTCAGTAATCCATGAAGATCCCAGTTATAATAAAAGTCATCATGCATTTAACACAAAAACTAAGTTAATTGACAACTGTCTGCTGGCTCTAGTATGACCAAGTGCAGGTGTCTGCATGTATGCATCTTGTGACAGATGGAGCCCTATCTATGACTGATTGTGCCTTGCATATGTTTGCTGGGATTGGCTCTGGCGGTATTGAGAATGTACAAATTCAGAAAATTATGGAACAGATGCTTATAGAAAAATGAAGCAGCTTGTTTCACAAAGCTGACAAATGCACCTTCAGAAAATAAGTATTGCCGGTAACACTTTACATTAAGTGTCCATAATTACACTGTAACTACTATGTAATTACCTGTATACGTACAGTGTAACTATGAGTTATTACTCCGTACTCACTGTGTAATACAAAGTAATGTTATAGTTAATTACTCAGTTGTCATTGTTATTCCACAGTTTATATAATTACTATGTAACAATTTATCACTTATCCAAAAACAAGTGTACTTAAACAGTTACATTGTAGCTGTATTTTCAAAATGTAAAAAAACATCAGGGTATGTAACTACAACTATGTAACAGATCTTCCACGATCTGGGCAATTTTAATGGAGAATTGCAGTGATAACTGCATAGGTTTTCGATGATGGTTTTTTTTCCAAAAGATGAGTTTATTGCTGAAAAATGCAAAATCTAGAGGGGCACCTCCTTGACATGTTTTGCTTAAGCATTTGTCACATTCTTGTAGTTGTGCTACACTATTTATTGTTGAATTTTTTTGGGCTACTATTATACCCATCCCTAACATAATACTGCCAAACTTGCATCATTCAAATCAATGTACACAGGACCACAGAGCCATTCCAAGCATCACCGGGCACAAGGCAGGAAACAGCCCAGGATGGGGAGCCATCCCATTGCAAGGCCCACTGACAAACATACCAGCAGTCATGCTCTCACACATATGACCACATAACCCAACCTACATGTCCCTGGGATGAGGCAGTAAAACCCATGAAGACGACATAGGAAGACATGGGTAGAATATACAAATTTTACACACATCTCCAGACAGATTTACATCTCAGGATAATGGATATGTGAGGCAAAAGGGTTAACCATTCTGCAAAGATGTTTTCACCATTTAAAAAAGATCTTGAAATATCATCGAAAACTTATGCCAGGGGTGCCCAATGTGTCGATTGTGATCAAACGGTAGATCGGAAAAGTAGTGCAGATAGATCGTGTTGAATTCAAAAAAATTTTTTTAAACTTTAGTCTATCATATATCCTCACTGGTCATCCCGCATGCACGATCAAACGTGCGAGCTACTGCAAAACTCTGGCTATCTAAGTGATCTAGTTAGCCTTCCAATTTATAGCAACTAAAGAAGGGGTTTAAAAAAAAATAATAATTAATTAATTGTTTTAGAAGGGGAGGGGTATGGGCTGGATGTGGAATTGGAAGAGGATTTTTTTTTTCTCACAATGTCACAATCGAAGTGCGTTTGTCTGATCTGTCAATCTATCATTGCTATTCCAAAGAAGGAAAATGTGGAAAGGCACTTTCAAACTGTTCATAAAAACTACGAAACTGACTTCCTTCCAAAAAGCGATCTGAGAAAGAGAAAGGAGAGGGAACTAAAATCGCAGTGAATCGGACAGCCGTCATTTTTCATTCTGCTGAATTCAAAAGCAAAGGCAGACACACCAAAGCATCGTTCTGGGTGAGTCACTCGATCATTAAGCATAAGAAGTCCTTCTAAGATGGAGAGATGATAAAAGAAGATCAGATGAGACAGCTAGGGAGAAAATTCCTGCTGAGATTTCAAGACCCCTGGCCGGAGAAAAAGGAGTTTCTCCTCGTCATTAAACATGCAGAATACAAGCAACTTAATAACGATCAATGGCCACTAGACTTTGCATTTTTTTTTTGATCTGACCAACATGTTGAATGAGCTTAAAATGCAACATCTGTCCTCAAAGCTGCAAGCGCCTTGATTTGAGGAACATCCAAAACCTCGCGTCAGAGCTAGAGACTCAATGGAAGGCATGTGCGCAACTTGACAGCATATGCTACACAGAGCATAACGGTTTCAAGACTCAGCTTTACTTGAGCCAATCGCTACATTTAAGTGCTACAGTGAAGGATGAGATTTTCACACTACAGGATTACATTCAGCTGAAGTCTGGGGCTCTTGGACAATTTTAGAACTTACTAACAGAGGAAAAGTACCCAAACATGAGGAAATGTGCTACCTCCTTGACTGCATTATTCGGCTCTACTTATTTATGTGAGTCAGCCTTTTCCCACATGAAGATTATTAAATCCAAATACTATAGTGACTGTAAATGAATTGTTATTGTGCCATAAAGATTTTTCAGTTATGCAAGATACGACAACATATATTTTATATATATATATATATATATATATATATATATATAATATATATATATATATATATATATAAATAAATATATATATATATATATATATATATATATATATATATATATATATATATAAATATATATATATATATATATAGTTGTGAACTGGGCCCTTCGTCGCACAGCATTATGATTTTTTATAAGGGTAACAAAATTACAAAAGAAAACCCTTGGACATTGATTCGATAGGAACGGCCTACTCGGAATCACTGTCCGAATAGTAATTATGTGGTGGTGGAGGAGCATTTGTGCTTCTATCCATTCACAGTCCGTCTCGTTTTCACGACGCTGTCGTTTCCTCTCGCGATCTCTTCTCGACATTTCTCCAATCTCGCAGGTTGCTTTGTGGCAATCCAAAGAGTAAGGCAATATACACGGAGCAATGGTTATAAAAGGGGGACACATAGGTATCCAGGCTCTTTAAAGCATAAATAAGGATCACTTCACTGACATGTGAGCAAGCCACGGTACAACTGTGAGACGCACAGCACTCGCCGGCTACAACGTAACAATAATAATTTCCGGAACGTGCTGTTACGTTGTCATTCATTTTACCCACTGTGTTTCTTTCATTCATATGTTACGTAGGCACGTACCTTTTATCTTCAGCAATCTCATTCTCTAACCAGGCCTCAGGAGCTAACCAGCGTAACACTGTCCACCACCCCTTTCGTTATTCCGGCACATTGTTGTTACTCACGGATGTCAACAATGTACTAAACTGGAAGGTGGTCTACGCATGCGTGGAATTCGCGGACAAATAAAGATCAAGATCCAAATGAAGATTATATATAAAGATTAGTTAATTTAAAGCACAACAATTTGTTTAGTTTGAATGTCTGTGTTTTGAGGTGTGACTGGAGTACTACAGTCTTCAGTAGTATAAGCCTGGAGGAGATTTTTAATGCAATGCCTATGTTTTAGCTGTCTCTCTACTGCCATCTAGTTCTTCTTCTTCTAATTAATTCGCAGACAAACAAAGATCAAGATCCAAATGAAGATTATATATAGAGATACATATATATATATATCATTTTTAATGTAGGTAGATCATTTCGACCTGGTCATTTTAAAAGTAGCTCGCAAGCTGAAAAAGTGTGGGCACCCCTGACCTATGCAGTAATCACTGCAATTCTCCATTAAAATTGCCCAGACCATGGAACATCTGTTACATAGTTGTAGTTACATACCCTGATGTTTTTATTGAATTTTGAAAGTACAACTACAATGTAACTATGTAAGTACACTTGTTTTTGGATAAGTGATAAATTGTTACATTGTAATTATATAAACTGTGGAATAACAAATTACATAGTACCACGGTTTTCAAACTTTTTTGAACAAGTATCACTCCGCGAGGACCAGTAAACTGAAGTACCACTGTCAATGAATCGTTAATTACGCCCGTGTTGTTTTGAAGAAAAAGTCACTATAATGACTATAATTATGACGTTAAAGTGATATTAAACTAATTAAGGAAATGGGTGCCCGCGCTAATAAAAGCCGGCTTGGAGTTTTCCACGCATTTACAGTAGTATACTTATACTATATATGATTATATGCAACATATTGGTATTCTAGCAACATCGATTCGTGGAAAATAAAGGACCACACGAGTACCACTTGGCATGACTTGAAGTACCACCAGTGGTACGCGTACCACAGTTTGAAAACCGTGGACATAGTAGTTACGATATAATTATGGAAACTTAATGTGAAGTGTAACCGTATTGCCATTTGCCTATAACAACAATAATTAAAGTAGGACAGAAATGACACACTAAAACAACAAATCTCTTCCAAACATCATGTACACTCCACTCTCGAGTCAACATGACACAGCACTTCTATACTTATTTACCAATGATCAGCTGTCATATGCAATTTATAAGTAGTCACCAAGGATAACAAGTATTTTGTCACTTATTAATAAAGTGTGAAAAATGAAAAATACTGTGACACGATAAAAAAAAAAACTTTAATAGAACATTTCACACAAAAGAAAGGGGATTACAGCAAACACAGGGGGAAAAAACATATTCAGGTGAAAGCATAATGGATATCTTATTCTGCAAAATTTCAGGCTTTTGAAGGTAAATGCAGCCTTTTCACTGTTACCTGTTAAATTCTCTCATTACTTTAATATTTGTATAGAAGATGTAAAATGTAAAATGATTACCTAAAATTATCAAGCCAAATGCTTAAAATTGTTTCATGGCTTGTTACTAATAGACTGCATTCACACTTTTATAATATGCAAGATCGTTGTTTCTAAATTCCTGCTTCCAGTATCGAACAAGTATTATTTCTGTATCGGGGGACAAGAGCTCCATAAGCCTAGCAGAAATCAGTCACACAAGAAATGTATTCAGTTTGGGAAGGATACTTAGAAATGGTAACTGCATTCTTTATAAGTTTGCAAAGAAATTCAAGTGAATCATAAGTATGGCATACTATTATCATTTGAATACTACATGTTTTCTAAGAAATTGTGATAATGGATAACTCACTCAAATACTGCAAGTTTCCCTATGACGGAAATTATTTTGTTTGGCTGAAAGCACTTCAGAAGGACAGTAGCCTTAATGACAAAAGGCAGGAGTTACAATACATTTTTTCAAATGCATGTCATTAATGTGTGTCATTTTGGTTAACCCTAATAATTTTAAACCTGTACTGATATGAAAAGTGTAATCGATGTAACAAATGTTTTTTTCTGTAATTTAAAGAAAATAAAGTTCTGTATTAAATAGTAAAAATCTCAACAGCTGGATACACAAAACTATTTCAGATTAAAATATTTTTAACACACAAGACACTGAAGTAAAAATACTGCAGTGTAAACTGTTAAAGGTACAAGTGACAAAATGTTTAAAATATACAAAAATATTAAAGTATGGATCTGTATCAGGGTGGCAAAGTGAAGCAGTGGTTTGTTGTTGCTCACTCTTGGTTTTAATTTTGTGATAAGCTGTTGCCCATTAGCAGATTACACATGCTCTTTACCATTTGTTTCATTTGCCCATCCCCCTACATTTGGCATCAGGCCAGGTTGTGGAGCAACAGCGTGTTGCCACACCAACCACACAACGAAACAGCTGGGGATCCCTGTTCAAAACTCCCCAGGCAGAAACATGGTCCAATTCCACCATCCAGAAATGACCATCTTATCTGCTGCAGCCAGGTGTTAAGTGGGCACCTCCTTGGACTGGCCCAGCCACTTGGATCCTCAACAGTGAGGTTTTTGTGATCCGAACCAACCTCGGGGAATTGAGCCACATTGCCATAACTGACACTTCCTCATGATGCAGGTAATGTGCCTCATTTGGCACTTCATGAGCAAGAGCTTGCTTCGACACAACATTAAACCAGTGGTATCCCAAGATTCTCTGAAGAAACACAGTACAGAGAAAGTCCAGTCTTCAGCTCAGGTCACAGGATAGTGTCCATGTCTCGTAATTATGTAGGAAAGTAAGAAGCACTAGGACTCTTAAGACTTGGACCTTCATCCTTTTGCAAAGGTATCGAAAGCACCACACACCCATTTTCCAGCGACTGGATGACCCCCCACATTCTCCCAATCCATCTACTGACTTCATGGAAGAGTCACTAGAGACATGTCCAGAGACTTTCTGGATGTTTATGCTTGTATTTTACAATTGCAAGTCTCCTCACTTTGGCATTTTTGTGTATATGTAGTAACCAAAAGTCTGTTCATTTTAGAATTTTTTTTTGCATATGTAGCAACAGATTTTATTAACTGATTTTGTCCAATATTGTCTGTATGTTTAACACTGCGCTTATGTTTTCTTGTTTTATTAACGAAGTTTTGAGATAATCTGGTCATATCAAGTACAGTCATATGAAAAAGTTTGGGAACCCCTCAAAATTCTTTGGATTTTCGTGCATCATTGGCTGAGCTTTCAAAGTAGCAACTTCCTTTTAAATATACGATATGCCTTATGGAAACAGTATTATTTCAACAGTGACATTAAGTTTATTGGATTAACAGAAAATATGCAATATGCATTATAACAAAATTAAACAGATGCATAAATTTGGGCACCCCAACAGAGACATTACATCAGTACTTAGTTGAGCCTCCTTTTGCAAATATAACAGCCTCTAGACACCTTCTATAGCCTTTGATGAGTGTCTGGATTCTGAATGGAGGTATTTTTTAACCATTCTTCCATACAAAATCCCATAGATTTTCAATCATATTCAAGTCAGGGTACTGTGACGGACATTCCAGAACATTGTACTTCTCCATCTGCATGAATGCCTTTGTAGATTTCGAACTGTGCTTTGGGCCATTGTCTTGTTGGAATATCCAACCCCTGCATAACTTCAACTTTGTGACTGATGATTGAACATTATCCTGAAGAATTTGTTGATATTGGGTTGAATTCATCCGACCATCGACTTTAACAAGGGCCCCAGTCCCAGAACTAGCCACACAGCATGATGGAACCTCCACCAAATTTGACAGTAGGTAGCAGGTGTTTTTCTTGGAATGCCAGGTGTTGTTCTTCCGCCATGCAAAGCACTTTTTGTTATGACCAAATAACTCAATTTTTGTCTCATCAGTCCAAAACACTTTGTTCCAAAATTAATCTGGCTTGTCTAAAAGAGCATTTGCATACAACAAGCGAATTGTTTGTGGTGTGAGTGCAGAAAGGGCTTCCTTCTCATCACCCTGCCAAACAGATGTTCTTTGTGCAAATTGACACTGGCAAAAGCACAAGGGAAAATAGTATGTTTTTCCTTGCCTCCACTTGGTATTCGCTGAAATCCTTCTATTTGTTGGTTTAAACAGTGGTATAAACAACAAAAGGAAGTTGATTGAGTGACGCAGCATGTCGGAGAAACTCGAAAGCTCAAGTTCACAAAGTCGCACAGTGCCGAAATAAAAAAAAGTTATCACATATTAAAGTCGCCGTGAAAAGGCGAGTCGTAGCTCACCGTCTGAGTGTCATATGAAAGCTTATTAGGGTCAGAGAAAAAATATAGGCACACATTGGGGAAAAAAGCACGAAATGTCAACTTTAATCTCGAAATTTCCACTTAATCACATAGTTTATTTTGTCATTAAAGTAGAACATCATAAACTTCATCTTAAAATTGTTTAATGTTTAGTTTCTCAAATCCCATTATAACTAAAGTAGCACGTTAAATGCTTTGTTTTGTATTTGATCTTCTTTGTGCTCTGTGTGTACAAATCACTACGTGCTTCCGGGCTTTCTCTTCATCCGACAGGACACAGAATCCATTACATTTGTTATATTACAGCTCCCCGAATAATTAAAATACTGACATGTATACGTGATATCATTTTCATGATAATAGGAATTAAAGCATGTTATTAAACATGGGAACACGGTGGCGCAGTGATCGTTCATATCTCACGCAAGACGCTTGCTGCTCTCTTTTAAACGTACTAACACCCAATTCCTGTCCTTACTTTTCTTTCTCCAAATACCCAATCACCACACAATCAGCTCTGTAATAGACCCTAAGCCATCTGTAAGTTTAGAATGCAGATTCTTAAAAATTTTTAAGGAACAGTGAAATATCTTCGTAGTACGTGTTTAATTATTCTATCCATCCATCCTTCCAGCACCAGCAAGAATACAGCGCAAGGCAGGAACAATCCGTGAACAGAGCGCCAGCACCTCGCTAGCGCTATGGCACCGTGTCCTCACATGTTTAATCATTAACAATATAGATTATTTAAAGTTTTAACTGTATTATATAATAAACATATTTTACTGCATTTCATTTTAAAAATGATGTCATCAAATGTAAATACGCTCTTTATAAAGTGGCTCAGGTTGTGCAATATTACAACTGTATCGAACGTTTACAGGGAGGTAATTGTTCTTATAGGTACAAACAGTTCTACAAGGAGCACTTGGACTCATTGAGTGCGTTTATAGTTCTTGGGATGAAACTGTTTCTGAACCGTGAGGTCAGTACAGTAAAGGCTCTAAAGCATTTGCCATTTGAGAGCAGTTCAATAGACAGCATGGCTGATGCAGCGTGTGCTAGATGCTGTATACCAAAAATTCTCTTTCTGATCAGCTGCTGTGCAGCTGTGATTCCCCACTCAGATACAGTGATATAAATACTCTGAGTGGTGCAGTGAGTAATATGGAAAAAGATGATCCGCTGTGGCAACCCCTAACGGAAGCAGCTGAAACAAGAAGAAGAAGAAGAAGGTGCAGTGAGAGTAACAACGCTATAGCAGCTATTGTATTTACAATAGTTTGACCATTCTGTGGACCATTATATTGTTACAGGTTAATTACAATCAGATGCATTAAACTAATAAACAATATGCAGTTAATTTCAGTGTATTTATAAAGCCGTGCCAGGTATATGGATCTAAAAAAGAAAGGATAACCACACAGGAACAGCAGCACTGCTTTGACGCTGGGTGCCGCCAGTCTGCAAAACCGAACGCAGAACTTGTGTACGCCAGGGTATGAGTTACTGTGGAAATGTGCGTGGCTTTACTCCAAGTTTAGGTTTTATATATTGCAATCTGAACGTGGAAATGTGGTGTGCACGCACCGTTTATACATGAGGCCCCAGATCTTCTGAGAGTTGCTTTGAGGATCCCATGCTGTCACTCTTCAGAGGAGAGTCAAAGGGAAGCACAACTTGCAATTGACCACCTTAATTACGTTTTCTCAGGATTGGACACCCTGTCTATGAAGTTCAAGGCTTAAACGAGCTAATCCAAACAATTTGGTGTTTTAAGTAATCAGTATTGAGCAGTTTACATGTATTCAAATCAACAAAATTACAAGAGTACCAAAATTTTTGCACAGCCAGTTTTTCACATTTAATTTAATTCATACAACTAAATACTGCTTCACTAAAAATCATTGTTCGGAAAACACCCCAGTACTTAGATGTTCTTAGGAAATGAAAGACATACCACTGTTATCTTTTTTGTTGAAAGTAGAGTAAATTATTATGTAGAGAGGGGTTCCCAAACTTTTTCATATGACTGTAACTAAGAAAACGTACTTGACTGCAATACTTGGTGTAACCAGTCTTGGGCTTAACCAAGATTAATAGTAGTAACAGTTTTGTAAACATTAAAATGACTTCCACATAAAGCTCCTATGAAATGCAATCTTTTAACTGGCCAATCATTTACCTCAAATGTACCAAGTAATACACCATTTCTGTAAACTTCAAATAAGCTTCTAAAAATTTCTGATACAGCTAAAAATTTGCAAGTGGTAGTGTAGGCTAAGTATCTCCATCTGCTTTTACACATATTATATAGTGTGGAATTGAGGTTATCAATATAAGTGGACTTCATTTTAATTGATCAAAACAAATATAAAAATTGAAACAGGCATTGTGTATGGAAATAAGTTTTTTTTTGTTTTTTTTTTTTGAAGCAAAGAGTTCCTTCTTCCTTCTACATCACAGCTGTCTGCATGTCACATGTTGATGTCGTCTTTTTTCAGTCTAAGACACTGCCCATTCTTCTCTCATTAGTCCACCCTAACACTCAGTGTTGCTGTTCATCAACACCCCTCTTCTGCTGGAGACCTTAACTTGAATACACTGGCACATCTGAAACAGGCTTCTGAGAAGCTACTGCTAATCTTTCTCTTCAGGCTGCAGATCTGCATAGCTCGTTAGCATAGTGTACTTGGTAAAGTATTATTATTGACAAAAAAAAAAAAAAAAAAAAAAACACTTTGGATAATTTTCTTTTTTTCTATAATGAAACCAAATTTCAATCAAATCCGTAAAAATTTTGTGATTTTGGGGTATTTAGTTTTTCTACTGTATATATTAGTGTCCTTTCTTAGTAGGTATTTACTAGCCTAGACGTATCATACCCCAAAATTTCAGCTTTTAAACTAAATAGAAAAACATTTTTTTTGTTGATATGTGAGTCAGTCAACTTTGTATTATATAGAAAAAAATATAAACCCAGGAGTGCTAGATTAGAGATACCAAAATGGCCAGTTTTACCCTTTATAGGAGAGCAGGAGCATACACTGATACAGCCTGTTGCCGTACCCACGTGACGAACCACCTTAGGATCCCAAATTAGGACTGAGTGTAGTTGTGCATTGGGTGTCACCTCAGCACAACACTAGTTTGAATGGAATGGGTTAGGTTTTTTTTTTTTATATATATACAGTGGGTGGAGAATCTAACTGCAAACAAAAATGCATGTTACTGAACTACTGCAACTTTTTATTACACTTGCCATTAGAAACAAACGGACATTTTAAGAAAATCTTTCTCCTTTTTAACGCTAGGTACTGCATTAAACAAAATTGATTTGCACAGGTTTCATTAACTACCACTCAAATCCATCATTAAAGAGGAAAGACAAAGAAACACCATACCTGCTTGGTGAAGGTGGAGTATGAAGTGACACAGTCGGTACCCCCGTCGTCGGAGTTACATGGCTTGGCAACTGGGTACCTTGTGATAAGCTGCGATTTAACTGAGGATTGTTGTTGCTCATTCCCCTCATTGAATGGGCTAGTGCACCTAGAACAGGATCACAACAAGCATTTAAAGGTTAGAAGGCCATTTTCAATGTGGTCAACATGACTTTCATTTCTCGCTGAAAAAGAAATGCAGAAGAGGTAAAAGGAAAAGTGCAAGTGTTCATAAACATACATGGAATAAGAACATACCTACAAACATCATCTGAAGTGTAAAATACAACTCTTAGATAATTTAAACAATCAAGCAAGGCCCAAACCACTCGCATAGTAAACTAAAATAACTTCAGACCTTCTGTCAACTTTGTTGAATTTAAAGTAATAGCAATTTAAAAACATGAAATTATAAAGTAAAAAAAATAATCTGTGTTGTTTCAGCTTTTAACAACCTTTTTTATTACTTACTTTGTTGTCCATATAAACTTGCACCAAATGTGGATAGTTGACTTGATGTCGATGGTGATGGAGATCCCAGCATCTACAGAAAGACGTTTGACAAGTGGTAATTGACTTACGGGGACTGTAGCACATTAAGAATTGCTCTAGAACTTGCACTTCTTAAAAAGCAGCGAAAAGTACTGAAAATGTACAGGTAAAATACAATAGCTGTGTTCCTCTCTTTGGCTTTTAAAGTGCTTTCTAATCTTACAGGAATGTTTAAATTATCAAAGGGATTAGGATTTGTATTATACACAACAAAGGTAAACTTTAGTTTACTCTTTTGGATGTGTGCTTTAAGAGTTTAAAGCAAAACACTATAAGAGAGAAATCAAAGATTTAAAATATCCCTAGTTCACCTCTTTGTAAAAAATGTAACGAAGAAACCCCCACACCTTCTTTGATTGCTTTAGCCTAAATGTTCATGTGGTCATAGTTTGGAATTTAAAGTCTTGCTCTGTTTTATACTGCTAATTTTAAATTGACCTTTTTATTGGGCAGTTGTGCCACACTGTCCACATACCCAGCTTGAAATTATTACATAACAGAATATGTAAAAGGGGTAAAATTAATGAATGCCTGCTTTTGAATGTTTGCTCCATCCACTGAGGCATAGAGATTCTTTCCTTCATTTTTTGCTTGCAAGTTTCCAACTACACATACTAATAGATGCAAAAACGGGTTTAATTACATAAACAATCCTGTGCAAGAAGAAGACTTGCTTAAAAATGGTGTGATGTTCTTATTAACCATGTCAGCTACACACAAGCAGAGACTGGATATGGAATTAGAACACATGATTCTGGACCCATGAGGCAGAATGAGACAGCCATATGACTTTGGCACTTTGTTACCCACCAGAATAAGTGTAAAGCCTGAAATTCCTTTATCAATTTCCTTATTTCCATCACCAGAACAAAAGAAAATGACAAACAGGTGCTATGTAATAATAAGCTAAACAATCCACACTGGAGAAAAACAAATGCAATTTCAGCATGGTTTACTACAAGTACAAACAGTTCACTCCTTACAAGATCTAATGATCTTTTCTGTAGTGAGAAATGGCCAAATCAGGATGCAATAATGAAACTCGGGTACTACACATTAAATGGAAATACCACTGTAATTCAATGAAGCAGTGGCTTTGGTGCTATTATGAAAGCAAATACATGAAAATTAATACACTGTTTTTAGCACAAACTAAAGATATTCTTTCACCTCAAGTACAGTTACTTTTTAGGTTTTCCTGATCTTTTGGAGAAGAAAAAAGGAAAACAAAATAGTGTCTCAATACAGTGGTTTCTGGTGGATCACACAAAAATGGCAGGTTTTGTTTGAAAAGGGGAGAAATCCTGTCAGAATTTACTCCACCTTTATTGCAAAATTGCAATCAACAAAGAATGTGAACTCAAATAAGAAACCATTTAATGAAAAAAGGGAGGAAAACACACAAAAACCTGGTTGTATTAGTGTGTACACTTCTTAAACTAATACTTAGTTGAAGCACCGTATGATTTTATTACAATGCTCAGTCTTTTTAAGTAAGAGTTTATTCAGTTTGGCACACTTGGACTTGGTGATTCTTGTCCACTTATTGCAAAAAATTTTCCAGATCAGTCAAATAAGGGCATCTTCTGTGCATAGCTCTCTTCATGTCACCTCCCCGGTCTTGGCTCTGGCTGCCCCACCTGGGTAGCTTAATAAGCTAGCTTGCATATTGTAATCTTTTTAGTTAGCCAATAAAAGGTGTCATTTTGCTGGACTTCTCACTACTGTACTTTTCTTGAAAACCTGGACTTCCTTTTCTGTCTCTTGTACAACTCTGTGAATCCTAGCTTGACAATACCTGTATTAAAAAAACGTACTTCGTAAACTGCAATAAGTATTTTATTTGAAAATGAGACATTATACCTAACCTGTATACGCATTGTGCTACTACCCTATAAGAGCACTGGTAGGGAGTTTTGCTTGTAGTCTACTGAGCTTGAACTATGCAAATGTGGAACTCAAGGTGGGACTAACCAATCTAAGGATTATCAATCAGTCCCACTGCCATTTGTTATGAATTTGTAGTGGAGTATGTGCATATAGAGATGATGACAAGAAAACTAATGTGTGTGTGTTTTTTTATTTTTTTTAAATCAAGATGTGTGCAACAGGGTGGGGTTTGTTTGGGTTTTGGGGGATGGTGACTAAAGACTGAAAAAATTTTTAAAAAACTCAACTGCTGTCATTTGACAGTACTTTGAATCTGTCACCAAAATCGATCAGACTGAGCTATTATGCAAAGTGTGCAAAATTAAAGTTGATGTGTCACTTGGAAATAACTAATTTATATCAGTATCTCAGACAACACAACTCTACAGTGAATGTATTACACAAGCCAGGCTAAGCTAAAACTGTTACATATTTAGCAAAAGACATGCTTACTGCACAGTGCATACACAGTACTACTATTTTATTATAATACACAAATGACTTAATAAATATTTGATATTTAAAGTTAAAAAAGTGATCTCCCATTTACTAGGTAACAGTTTAAAAGATGATGCATGCAATGGGTAGACAGAAGGTATGAACAAGAAAACAGTGGGACACATTATTATTGTACTTATTTTCATTAGCTAATTGATTTTTATTATTTAAGCCGTTCAAAAATACATCATAGAAAGTAATTTGGTCTTTTTTTGGTCCTGGATGGTCAATAATTTAAGATTTTGCTTGTTACATGAAGGATTTTTGAGTTGATAAATACTAGCAAATATTTGCTCATTATGATCATTAATGCCATCATTTCCTTTTAGCCTTGAAGATGCAATACAAAATGCTAACTTTAATACTTGCATATCACACCTTAAATCACAATATGTAGCAAAATAATCAAAATATGATTTTTGGATCAAATTGTGCCACCCTAGTCAAAAATAAACACTGGATCAACCAAGAGGTGAAGAAAAAATATGCTATTATTTTGTCATTTTAGTGTTGGCTTCTTAATAAAATGTTAAAACATGTAGAAGACACTATCATACACATCTTGGTAAAATAAATAGCTAAAATAATGCTTCTTTGAGTGAATAAATTAAGATGTTTAAAAAGTTACACTTGTGTTTACCAAGACAACTGAATAACTCAAAGCAGTAACCTTGAGAATAATAAGTTCCAGTCTGTCTTTCGTTATTCAAGGTACTCCACACAGCAATGCAACTGTATCCTGAAAAAAAAGTATTATATAGCAAAAAAAAAAAAAAAAATATTTGGATATTGATACAAGTGGAAATCTATTACTATTACTAACTCCACTGCACAAGGGGGGAGGGTATTCTTTTATTGCCATGTCCAAACAAAGCCGAAAATATTACCTGCTGTTTGCTTGTTAGTAAACGCTACTCTACAGTACACATTGCATCTGGAAATGAAATGCATGGTACAGATTACATGTGGTAGAAAACTGCCTTTGTGCGAGACCAGTCCTATGTACACCTTTACTGGAAAGTTATCCTCATAAAAACAACACATCAGTCTCCTGACTCTAGATGGCAAGGCACCAGATCTTATACCATAAGATAACCTAGCAGGATGCCCACATACAAAATTATCCAAATTCTCCCATTCCTATTGTTCAGCTACAACTATGTAGTAGTGGAATTCTATGAGAGAAAATGTATAACAAGTTATATTTTTTAAACACTATAAAGAGCAGCAGGATTTTTTTTTGTTATTTGGAAACTAAGTGAAAGTAGTAAAATTATTGTGTTACCACTATCCTTATATTATTTCGCTTGTGTCTGTCCGTGCTCGATATAAACAACGGTTGCCACAACTACTATATCTCTCCACAACAATAGCAAGGAATCAGTGTTCTTGGCAGAGTTTAGGTCTTAGGCATACCTTCAAATCTTCAATGTGACCAATTATTGACTGTGATATTTGACTGTTTATTCGGTACATACTTTGTTATTGATTGAAACTGCATTATGACACTACCATTTTACACCTCCTCTTTCCTTCACTTCAAGGTTATCCTCCCACCTGTGTTACTCACCGAAACTGCATTATGACACTACCATTTTACACCTCCTCTTTCCTTCAGTTCAACATAAGCCTCCCAAAAAAATAAAAGGCACATATAGCCAAGCTGCAACCAACAGAAACGGTCTTGCCAGCCTACATACTCACACCAACGCACAAAAGCAGAAACATCTACAGGTACATCACTCCAGACCAACAAGCACAGGCAAGAGGCCTTAGAACAACAAAGACAACGTATGACAAACCACAGAGCAACATTATCTGAAGATCAGAGGCAGGAAGTCTTCCACCTAGACAGTGAACAAAAAATGAAATACACACACAACCTTTCTCAAGAACAGCGTCAAACTGTCAGACAAGAAATAACATTACAATGAAAAAACTACATTGATTCTATAACATTGACAACTCAAAACAAGATATTCCTTTTATATTGTGGCGTACGCAATTCCCCATTTATGTGCCATATTGTATGACTATCACCAAACATTTAATAATGTCAGATTTTATTTGCCAGGCCCCATTTTTACCCATGGCCAGTTGTACCTTAGATTTTCCAGAGTTACATTGAAACCCGGGTCAAATGTACAGGTACTTGTGGGTTACACAAAGGGGAATATTTTTGCGAACAGTAACGTTTATGCAACAAATTGCATTTTCTGATAATTATTATAGAATAATTTTAATAGATTTAAAAGGTCAAATGTGGACCATTATGTTCAAATGTGTGCATACCGTTTCTATACTACTGTATAATACTGCAAGCCAAGTTGTACTTTTTATGTTTTTTTTTCAATACTGTGTAATGTACCTGGGTACTGTGTAATAGTGTGACGATGCCGGTCCCCTACAGACTCCCTCTTCTCACATTGGAGTCTGTTAAACCAACACCGTCAATAGTTATGACCAAGATGAGCTGAGCTAACAAATCTCATTGAAGCCAGGGGATGGTGGAAAGTGCTCAAGTGCTTTTGTTAAAAACAGTCAAAAGTAAAACCAAGTGTATTGTGCAGTGTTCAAAAAATACAGTACCCAAATAAATCGCAAATCCATAAAAACAGTAAAATATGGGGATAAAATCCATAATAAATAAATCGGTTAAAATAGAGGTTAAAATGCAGTCTCTCTCTCCTCACTCGATCATAGCCCACTGCCTTTTGTCTCCCCAGCTCACCCATCACTGGCGTTGCCAGCGGAGCCTCTGCAGCACGAACTCCTTGCTGCCGCCACATTGCGCAGCCAGACCGTCCAAGGTCGGCACAACTCCCGTCTTCCTCAGTCTGCGCTCCCTCATGGAGCCCCAGCTCGTGCTGCCTTCTCATTCCTGGTGTCTGGATCGTCTCCCACGACTGCATTTTCCCTTCTTTAATCTCCTTCTGATCTAACTTTTCTTTTTCACTTCCCCCTATCCTGCCGGCCCATAAATATACATTTCTGTGGGCGCAGCGACTTAATCACACGCCGCCCCAATCACCTCATCAACTTCCCACGGTTGTCCAATCATGCCCACGGAAACAGACATGGCAAACTGGATTTAAAAAGTGGCCATATTTTAATTTGAAGCCACGGACCTACTATACCACAAAATAGCATAAATGCAAGTTGCAGTTTTATTATTTATGTATATAGCTTAGTGTGAAGCAAGGTCCACATTAATGCAATTTGCCTTAATGATGGTTCAGTTATGTCATCACCAAGTTGCACTTCTTTTTATTTTTATTTGGTGTATACTGTGTAATGCACCTAAGCTTGAAGTCTTGAAGTAAATAGTATTATTACTGGAAATTGCACTATTTATTAGTTTAAATATTATGCAGTTTAATGATGGTAAAGTTGTTTAAAAAGTCACTTTAACATGTCAGTGGACAGAGATTGTTAATGTTAACAAAGTGTAGTTGGTTTACAAAAAATATTTACTATTTATTCCTTTTCTAAGACATGATCAGTGTAATACAACTTTTGACAAGCACCTCTGGATATTTTACTAAGTCTAAATGCCTCTTTAGATGGTTGAAAATATGTTGTCAAAATTTTAGTTTGTTTGCAAAATTAGTTCAATAAAAAAATTCTACATTTTGACAGCAACTGTCATGCAATGTGATGCCTTCTCTTCATTAGTGCCACCCCCTTAAAAATTATCACTTTATGGGGCCATGCAAACCTGTATTAATACTCGTGTGCACATTAAAATGTTTTTTTGTACAATGTACAATTCTCATGACAGTGGAATAGGTTATTCTTAGCCAGTAATTGCAGTGGAAAATGTGGTTAACATCCACTCATGCATGGGAAAAAAATACCGTCAAATACAGTGAAACCGGTATAATTTTTAAAAATACCATGATATAGAATTTTGGTCATACCGCCCAGAACTAGTATGAAATATACCTGAAATAAATAATAAGGGAAATTGGATGTTTACAAATTACCTTGCATTCCATGTGGCTTTAAATAGCTGTTCTCGTACATTTGTTATTGATGTGTCTGAGCTACTAGAATTTCCCTGAGAGGATGCATATTTATCTCATCTATTCAGGGTATTCCCACTAAAGTCAGTAGGTGTCACCATTTAGACAATTTTATCTCCTAGTACAAGATAAAAGATGGTTGTAACAAACATTTGATTAAAAAAAGATAGTTATTGTCACATACACTGTGAGAGCATAGTAAAATTCTTGTGCTACTGTTGTGAAGCGAATGGGGGGTGGGAGGGAAGTACATGTATATAGTAAATAAGACAATACAATAATGTAAAAAGTAAATACAATAAATAAGAGTAGGAGAACAATAGCCTAATGTACATAGTACAAAACAGAACTGTACAGGCATAAACATTGTATTAAACAGTAGTGGCACAAAGAGAAGTGCAGAAGGCAGTACAGTAGAATAAAACAAACCAGCAGGTAGGTACAGTATAGGGAAGCAAGTTCAATTTTACTGCAAGTTTAGTGGCCTTATGGTCTGGGGAAAGAAACCGTCCCTGAGTGTGGAGCATGCAGTGAGGTTCTTGTGGCATTTTCCAGAAGGCGAACCTATTTAGGTAAAAACTAAAACTTAGGTAAATTGCAATTCTATGTGCATTAAAATTTTTACATTGATGAAAGCAAATAGAAATTGTAGTCATTAAATGCAAATAGTAGTGCAATCTTTTGTAAAAGGTAGGAGTAAACTTCTGTAAAAAATAAAACAAAGTTTTTACATCGATTAAAACTTTTACTGCTATTGTTCAATGAATGCTAAGAAATGTCATTAAATGTTAACTGAATAAGTATTGCAAATTTTTGTAAATGATAAAAATGTATTCATTCATTTTACACCACTTATCTGGGACAGGATCTTAGGGTTAACAGTCTTAGCAGTGAGGCTCATACATCCCCTTTCCCCAGCCACACTTGCCAACTCATACTATGGAATCCTATAGTGTTCTTAAGCCATCTGGGAGATACAATGTTCCCAGCAAGCCCTGGATCTTCCCTGGGGCCTCCTCCCAGCTGGCCGTCCCCATAAAACCTCAGCAATTACGTGTACAGGAGGTATCAGATGCCGAAACCACCTCAATTGGCTCTTCTCGATGCAGAGGCACAGCAGCTCACCTCATCTCTAAGGGAGAGCCCAGTAACCCTGTGGAGAAAGCATAATTTGGCCACTTCTACTTAAAATCTCATTCTTTTGGTCATTACACAAAGCTCATGACCATTAGTGATTTTGAGCTTTGCCTTCTGCCTCAGCTCCTTCTTCAAAACTATCAACATAGTAACCACATAACTGCACTTGCAGTCCCAATCTGTCCGTCGATCTCACAATACCTCATTCTCTTTCTCAGGACTCAGGTATTTAAACTTCTCCACTTGAGGCAGAAACTCACCTCCCACTTGGGAGAGGACAGTCAACCTTTTTCCTATTAAGGACCATGGCCCCAGATATGGAGCTGCTGATACTCATCTCTGCCCATTTCACACTTGGCTGCAAACTTTCCAAATACATAATGGAGTTCACAACCTGATAAAGACAACAGGGCCACATCACCTGCAAAAGGTAGCGACTTAGACCACCAAACTGGGCACCCTCCTCTCCCCTGCTTCGACTGGATATCCTATCCATGAAAATCACAAACCATATAAGACAAAAAACAAAGCCTTGAGGATGATGCTAATATATTTCCAAGTATGCAGACACAGCCATCACTGTGATTATACAGAGACAGAATAGCCCATCATATCACGACCATAGAAGCCAAGGAGGAACATCCTCATAGCCTAATCTAAGTGTATAAAATTCATGTTGACTGACTGAGCATCTCCCATGAACCCTCCAGGATCCTCATGAGTGTGAAGAGATGGTCCACTGTTCCATGGCTTGGACAGAATTCTCCTGGATCCGAGGTTCCACAATTTACAGTATGCATAAAAATGTATTCATTAAGTAAACATTTAGGTAAAAATGGAAGTTCAAAGACTAGCATGTCAACATACTCTTCAGTAAGGAGTGCATCTGTCTGGCTGCAAATGAGCCTTAATACTATACTATATAAATACTAAACAAACCCACTGAAGCACAGTTGAAAGTATATGACCACATGAAGAAGTAGTACCATTATAAATGCAGTTGTGCACTGAAATGTTATAGCACCTTATATCAAATATTAGATGTGATGAAATATTTTAAAACCGTATGTAGTAAAAGAAAGTAACCAGATATGACAGGACACATCAGCTGTCATGGTGACAGTATAAAAAATCAAGGGAGCAAAAGATCTTCAGTGCTAAAGGCCAATTTCCCCTGAATTAACCACACAGAATAAAACTTGCCCATTGGTAAAAGTAACTGCAGCCCCCTGTCTTAATGCATTAAACATTTAACGGTCTTCAAAAAACATTTTAAATTTCAGAGAAAAAAAAAATTAACATCACATACTTCAAACAACGATTTACAAGTTTAACACTAGAATCCCTGAAGCCTACGAATAAACGTGTAATCCCAGGCCATCTTAAATTCCTTCGCACCTCTCCATTTTGTTGGGCAAATGTGTCGATCAGCACACACGTGCAATCAGACTGTTATCCCATCCCTCACTGCCACAGTTCAACTCGGACAAAAAGTTCTCTCAGCTCAAGTCTGCTTATCTGGGAGTGAGGTACCTGGAGTTGTATAGGGTAAATAATATATTATTTGGAACACATGCATTTCTTGTGTGTTCCGTGTCTACAACAATCTGTAAATGTAGGATGACAGGAAATGAGAGGCAACAAATGCTGAACACATACCCTAAAACAAACTTTTTTCATGTTATAGTCATAACGACAAAATTTTGACGTAACTGTATAATGTGTGAAGACTGAAGTCCAAATATCAAATAAACACTTTCACAAAAGGTTTAAGTATAAGAAAACATGCACTTTTATTCAAAAATAACTCAAGAAAAAGAAATCAGTTTAGGGTACGACACTAATGTGACCGCTTGGGTGGTGCAGATTGTGGCAGGTGGCCGGGTGTGGTCATCAGCCGCCTGCCTATTTAAGGAGCCGCGTCTCCTCACTCAGGGCTGGAGTCAGGTGAGGAGAAGGATGAGGTCGGAAAGGAGGCGGCAAAGAGAGGCCTGGCGAGAAGAGAAAGAGAGGTGGCTTAAAGAGGAGCCTGGACTTTGGGAGACTGTTGGGGTTTGTGTGGCGGTGCACTTTAAAACTTTGTATATAGTGTAAATAAATGTGTGGTGATGGCTTTGCATGTGTCTGCCTGTCTGTGTCCGGGCCGCCCAATTCACAAGATGCAAGAACTGCTGACTCAATCATGAGGTCCCAGGTTCGATTCTGAGTGCTTCCTAGATTTTCCATTTTGAGTAGTGAGCTGCTCTTATTGTTACTACAGTATTATAGAATAAAACCCATACAATAGCTGGTGTAAATTTATGGTACTTGTAAAGGTTAGCGTTTTTTTATTATTCAGTTTTATTCTCTCAGTCACGTTCATGCTCCCCAGATCTGACACTGCTAGTTTTCAAATAAAAAGATGTGCTATAACAGAGGTGAACTCAAATGAGGACGAGGGTTCTGCATCAGAGAAGCCCTCCCCGGAAGAAACATCCACTCACATCTAAGAACAACGCAGCTGCACCAAGCGTAAAGGTGAAAGATGACACTGTTTGGATGCAGCAAGAAGTTGGGAGTCATCCTCCCAGTGAATCTGACACTAACATGTCCTTCAACAAAACAGCGGGGCTTACGGAGCTTGCCAAGGTATCGTGCAAAGTTCCGTTTGCAAATATGGTTCCTGATGGTCTTTAGATGAAAAACATTTATGTTACTTATATAAACGCCACATCAAATGTTGTTTACCTATATTTACTCATCTTCCTACAGTGTAAAGTCACAAGTAGACTGCAGAGATTCCTGTGTTTGATCAGCACAGGCATGCTGACAAAGTACATGTGCAATGCCACTCCTTATTCAGGAAAAGTTCAGTTACGAAAAGTGCGACGGCAGCTTCCACCTGCAGCTATACACACTTCATTACATGAGCAGCAATCCATGCTAGTGTTTAGATCTGGCACTGCCAGATCTAAACAGTAGCAGTCGTGTCAGCATTGTACCCTAACCCGATTTCATTTTCTTTGGTTATATTCTTGAATAAAAGCATACTTGCTTCGTTATACTTGTACCTTTTGTGAAAGTGTTTATTTGATATGCGGACTTCAGTCTTCACACATTATACACTTCATGTCAAAGCTTTCTCATTAGTACTATAACATGAAAAAGGTTGTGTTCAACATTTCTTGCCATCCTACATTTACCCAGATCGCTGTAGATACGGAACACACATGAAATGCACGTGCTTCCAAATAACGATATATTATTTTATATTATTATTATCCAGGCACCTCACACCCAGATAAAGAGCCTTGAGTTGGGAGAAATTTTTTCCCTGAATTGAGCTGTGTCGGTGGGGAGATGGGACAGCAGGCTACTTGCTGCTTGCATTGTTCGACACATTTGCAAAACAAAAGACGCTAATGGAGAGGTGCGAAGGAATTTAAGGTGGCCCGGGATTATGAGTTTTTCTTGTAGGCTTCAGGGAATCTAGTGTTAAACTTATTTTTTTCTGTAATTTAGAAATAAGATGCTTTTTGAAATTCTTTGTATCGATATGCATGTCAGCCCTTTAAATAGAGCTAGTCAACCCACAAAGTGACATAGGTGGCTACCTAAGGCACAGGACACTGTCAACTGAGATGCATGTGCACCAGAAACTGAGGGGCTCCAAAGCTGCTGAAGTTATCATATTAACATCTGTGAGTATGGGGAAATGGGGCAAAAACTCTTACCATAGGCAACCAGAAGTGCATTTGTAACAGGCTGCAGAATCAAGATCATACAAAATGTGTATTGAAATAATGTTAAAACTGATAATTACTGATACTTTGATACTTTTGAAAATCTTATAAACTGAACACACTATTACACGATGACTTCATGTGCAAAAAACAAGTTTTGCTATGAAGAGTACAAGTTTCACACATCCTCATTTTTTTTAAATTTGAGGTACTGCATTATGATAATAAACATGTAGATTTTGTCAATGGCTGATATTGATATTTATCATCCTGACCTATTCAAATTAATAATTGGTCATACCTGTAATACATATCCTTTAACTTTGGTCATTTATATACATTTTGAAAGTGAACGCTATTAGAAATAAAAATTAAAGCAAGACAACTTATTTTAGCAATTATACAAAAATAAATAAATAAATAAATTAAATAAATAAAAACACATACAGGGCATATAATATTCTTTTTTCATGCACGTACCTCTTTTTCCGGTCGGAAAATCGAAGACTGGCTATAGTACATGCTGTCATCGTGATAATCACTGTCAACCCCCTCTACAAACTTCTTTCTTGAAGCACCAAACATACTGTTTGTCACCTGAATAAGACAAACAGAAATAGCACATTAACAAAAATAAGATTGTGCTTATTTTCACATTGCTGTAAACATATTTTCATATTGCTGTAATTTTATCTAACTATTTATTCCCAACAACACTGCACAAATGGGGTAATTATTTTTATAAGTGTGTGCTGGCCACAGCATATAGTGACCACTTTGAGTATTCAAATCACTTTCCGGATAATGCAAAATCCGCTTGGCAGAGCCATTTTAAATATTTCAGCACACATGACATTAATCTATAGGCTATTTGGGATTTCAGAAATGATAAAAACACACAAACCTGGTGCACAGTTACAAACCCCGAATGTGCAGAGGACCTCAGAAAGGCTTGACTAACACTAGTGCTGCGAGGCACTCCATGAATTTGGACTCCATTAAGTATCAGCCTTCCTTAGAACAGTAAAGCAACACAAATAGAAACTTGCAAGCAACTGTGACTGAAGCCATACAATATATTTTATTCATATTCAAACATTACACAGAATAAATTTTAATGTACAGTAAAAAGTCCCCTTATGTACACAAACTATATAAATAGAAAGTAAGTTTATTTGTACCAATTTTGATTTATTTACATCTATACAAGGCCATAGTTTAAATACTAATCAAATTGACAATCAAAAACAACATATTTCAACAATTAGCAAAGCAAATTAAAATGTCGTTAAATAAATAATATTCTTGTAAAAGATTTAGAATGTTAGTGAGAGCAAGTTAATGCCTCTTTAGGTATAAATGAAATAGCTGTAAATGAAAAAAAAACATCCAATCTATGCCAAAAACATCTGATATCTATTAACAAAATACTAAAAAGAACTTAAAAATTAGATAGATGGATAGATAGATACGAAAGGCACTAGACAGACACAGATAGATACTTTATTAATCCCAATGGGAAATTCACATACTCCAGCAGCAGCATACTGATAAAGAACAATATTAAAGAGTGATAACAATGCCGATAACAATGCAGGTATACAGACAGACGATAACTTTGTACAATTTTAACGTTTACCCCGACTGGTGGAATTGAAGAGTGTGGGGGAGGAATGATCTCCTCAGTCTGTCAGTGGAGCAGGACATTGACAGCAGTCTCAAAGTATCAGTTGAGTATTACATAGCCAAATACACATTAACATATCGGTATGCAGCTGAAATGTTTAATTTACAATAAATAAATAAATATCCATCCATTATCCACCACTTATCTGAGGTCGGGTCGCGGGGGCAGAAGCCTAAGCAGAGAAGCCCAGACCTCCCTCTCCCCGGCCATCTTCTCCAGCTACTCTGGGAGGACCCCGCGGTGTTCCAAGGCCAGCCGGGAGATAAAGTCCCTCCAGCATGTCCTGGGTCTGCCCCGTGGCCTTCTCCCAGTGGGGCATGCTCGGAACACCCCGCCAGGGAGGCGTCCAGGGGGCATCCTAACCAGATGCCTGAACCACCTCAGCTAACTCTTCTCAATGCGGAGGAGCAGCAACTCTACTCAGAGTCTCTCCCAGATAACTGAACTCCTCACCCTATCTCTAAGGGAAAGTCCAGCCAACCTGCGGAGAAAACTCATTTCGGCCGCTTGTATCCGTGGTCTTGCTCTTTTGGTCCCTACCCAAAACTCGTGGCCATAGGTGAGGGTAGGAACGTAGATCGACTGGTAAATCGACAGCCTCGCCTTTTAGCTAAGCTCTCTCTTCACCACGACGGACCGTTGCAGAGCCCGCATTACTGCGGATGCTGCACCGATCCGTCTGTCAACCTCCCGCTCCATTCTTCCTTCACTCGTGAACAAGACCCCGAGATACTTGAACTCCTCCACTTGAGGCAGTAATGTGTTCCCAACCCAGAGAGAGCATTCCACCCTTCTCCAGCTGAGAACCATGGCCTCAGATTTCGAGGTGCTGACTCTCATCCCCGCCGCTTCACACTCTACTTCGAACAGCTCCAATGAGAGCTGGAGGTCACTGTCCAATGAAGCCAACAGAACCACGTCATTCGCAAATAGCAGAGACGAGATTTTGAGGTCACCGAACCAGACCCCCTCCGCTCCTTGGCTGCGCCTAGAAATTCTGTCCATATAACTTATGAACAGAATCGGTGACAAAGGGCAGCCCTGGTGGAGTCCAACCTCAACAGGAAACGAGTCCGACTTATTACCAGCAATGCGGACCAAGCTCCTGCTCCTCCTGTACAGAGACTGAAAGGCTCGTAACAACAAGCCTTTTACCCTGTACTCTTGGAGCACACCCAACAGGATGCTTCAAGGGATACGGTCGAATGCCTTCTCCAAATCCACAAAACATGTGGACTGGTTGGGCAAACTCCCATGCCCCCTCCAGAATCCTGGCCAGGGTGTAGAGCTGGTCCAGTGTTCCACGACCGGAACGGAATCTGCATTGTTCCTCTTGAATCCGAGATTCGACCATTGACAGAACTCTCTTCTCCAGCACCCCTGAATAGACCTTCCCGGGGAGGCTGAGGAGTGTGATCCCCCTATAGTTGGAGCACATCCTCCTGTCACCCTTCTTAAAAAGGGGGACCACCACCCCGGTTTGCCAATACAGAGGCACTGCCCCCGATGGCCATATGATGTTGCAGAGACGTGTCAACCAGGACATCCCCAAAACATCCAAAGCCTTGAGGAACCCAGGGTGAACCTCGTCCAACCCAGGGGCCCCGCCACCTCAGAGCTTTTTAACTACCTCGGCCCCTGTTATGGACGGGTCCCCCCTGGAGTCCTCCAGCTCTGCTTCCTCTAAGGAAAACATGATGGTGGGATTGAGAAGATCCTCGAAGTATTCCTTCCACCGGTCAATAACGTCTACAATTGAAGTCAGCTGGGCCCCATCTCCACTGTACACAGTGTTGGTGGAGAACCGCTTTCCCCTCCTGAGGCGCCTGACGGTTTTCCAGAACCTTCTCGGTGCCGAGTGAAAGTTGTTTTCCATGGCTTCCCCAAACTCCTCCCATGCCCGAGTTTTTGCCTCTGCAACAGCCGATACCGCCACACGCTTGGCCTGCCGGTACCCCTCAGCTGCCTCTGGAGTCCCACTGGTCAACCAGACCCAATAGGACTCTTTCTTCCGCTTGACATCCTCTCGAACCTTAATATTTCATACCTTCAACCTTAATAACCTTAAATACTTCAATAAAAGTTTTGAAGTAATCTTCAGTCTACATGGCTAGGTGGGACAGACTTGAGCAAGGTAAGAGAAAAGCTATACAAGATTTTTAGTGCAGAACCAACTTTAGTACAGCACGCAGTGCCAATATAACAGCCTGTGCTTCCAAGGATTAAATCAGCACAATGATGGAATACGTGCGTTCAAGTGTCAACCAACCACTACATGAAATCAATAACCTTGCCTGAAGTGGTTATCATATGGTCAAACTAGGGGACTTCGCCCCCTGCTCGCTTAACTCGCCAACCCTTCACCCAAAACCATACCATAACCCCCCGGGCTGCGCTATATGCCAGCCACTTCGCATCTCTCCTGCTAGAATTGTGAAGAGGGGAACTGAACGCATCCCGAGGAGACACGGTCGCTCCTTCGAAACCCCCTCTTTAACAGTGATACAATGGGAAACAAATATTTTTATTTTTTACCTTCTCTTTGCTCTATCAGCTGCTGCTGCTGCTGTGCCGCATGATCTCCATCTGTGTGGCACTTCGAACATTTAAAAGCCTGTACAACAGCTGTCCTTTTGTCTCACTGTCTTGTGTCTCTTCTCCCCCAGACATCCTCTGCTCCTATTGGGGGTCCAATTCCCGAGGCGCGCCACTATGAAGAGGAAGATTTTCTATTCTTTTCATTGAGAGACAGAACGGTCCCCTCCAACTACACATGGGAGCTCGATTCACTCCTGAAAGAGACTTATGAGTGTCTGAATAACATTTCTGTCTCTAAAAACTCCTGTGTATCTGTGCAACTCTGTGACTCAAGCGTGACAGCGAATGTGGATTTCACTTTCACCAAACAACAAATCTTAATTCTCGCGCCCCTTCATTGGGAAGAAACACTACTTTTCCCAGATGGCAACACGAATTAGATGATCTACAAGTCTCCGACCTAAAAGCTTAAATCAGACCAATATATATTCCATCTCTTTTCGCTGTTCCGTTATATCACCGAGTAATAATTTCTGTTTGTCTGCGCTAATGTGATCTTTACTATCATATTTTTGGAGACTTTCGAACTTTCCTACTTCCATTATATCTAACCTGCTCTGCATGTGTATCGTGCCAACATTTTTGAATTCTTTACAATGCTCTACTTTGTCATTTACTCTCTCTTGTGGGACATGAAAGTGTCTCTGAGAAAGTCATGTCTCGTCTCTCTGAAAAAGTCTCGTCTCAAGATTTTTTTATATAATAGAGATAAAGTTGGCTTGTTTGTCCTATACTTTAATGCACACTTGTATGCCCATTAAAACATTCCACACTTTCCTAAGTAGAAACAGTGGATCACCAGTAGTGTTGAATCATGAGTAAAATTTTGACTTTAGTATCAATACTAGCTTTTGTACCTCATTACCGGTACCAAAATGGATTTGAAGCAAATAACGGATCTCTCTAAATATTCTTCAGTCCGTTTCCCTCTTGATGGCATATAATGTGCGTCGAAGCAATTAAGTGGATGGGATACACTTTAAAGTCTTAACAATCTCAAGAAATATGGGTTGGTTGCCTGCAAAGTCTTGACTGTATTGCAAAAATTCCATCTTATTCCAGTCGGGCTGCACAATGACGAGCCACACCATTGCACCGCCTTACTGTACATATCCCCTCCACCTAGATACCATAGATCGAATTAACAGGATGTGGATGAGGAATTGTCAAGTACATCAAGCGAGAGTCCCCAGCGATGACTTGATCTGGTTGAGGTTTGTGGTTGTCACATTTTTCACATATACCATTACCTTGGAAAGAGGATTTAGGAGGTTTGAGGGGTGCACTAACACACATCAGTGGAAAGCTGATGTTTACTTCCATTACCAAATATCCCAAAATGCTGGTACCATACCATTTTAAAATATGTTTTTGTTACCCTTCCAATACTGTTATACCACACCACCCTAAATCACTAGTGATATATCAGGAATTTACTGAAAGCACAAAGCAAGGCTTTTTAAAAATAGTGATATGGAAACAACAAGTAATACAAATACAGCCTCAGAAAAGCAATCTGAGTTGCTTGGTAAACGTCAGTACTGAAGTAAACTACTAACCAGGCACTGTAGAGCAGTTGTATTTACTAACATAAACTGTGGCAAGGATTAGAGATGTTTATAGAAAACTAAAGCCTAATCCAGTCTCATCTATATTTTCCATTCTTGATGAATTTATTGCCTTGTATGCCCACATAGATTTTGTTAACAAGCAGTCCACTATCCGAATACCTGGAGCACTACATTATTCATCCTTCTTAATGTCTCTGCATGATGTAATAAGGACTTTTAAATGAAATAAGGTTCATAAGACATCCTGTCCGGATGAAATTCCAGGGTGTTAAAAGTAAGTGTTTACAGCGACATCTTTAACATATACATCTTGCTGACAGAATCTATAGGTGAGGCCTGCTTCAAAAGAACAACAGTTATCCCTGAACAGAAAAAAAAACAAACAAACAAAAAAAAAAATAACCCAAACAGAAGTGTACTGCCTGAATGACTAGAGACCAGTGGACTTTATCCCAAATGTAATGATGTGCTTCGAGAGACTAGTACACATTTAACAGAAACTTCCAGATAATCACGATCACCTAAAAATTCCATATTGTCATAACTGGTTCTCAGTGGATGAAATATCCTTTCTACTTCATACCATCCTAGTACACATGTTTATAGGTAAGAACTGAGCATTCAATGTTATTGTACTGTCAAAGGTGACCACCAAACTTCCCAAATTTCTTATTTTAAAACTTAGTGCCACACTTACCAACTAGATTACAGACTTTCAAACCAACAAGCCTAGGCTTGCGAGGATTGGTAGCCACAACAGGGTAATGTGCTTTGTTCCCTTCTGTACTCCTTATTCACCTATGACTTTGTGTCCAAACTCCACTCCAACTTCATCACTACATTTCCTGATGACACCACTATCATAGGCATGAACACAAACAATGATTGGAAAGCTTACAGAGAAGAGGCCTACCTGCAGACTCTGTGTGCAAGGGCAGTAATCTCACTATGAATGTCAGCAAAACCAAGGAGCTTTTCAAAGACTTCAGGAAGCAAATGTTAAGACTATACACTTCCACCTAAATTCTTGGACGATGCTGTAGATAGGGTAAGCAGTTTTAATCTTTTTGAAGTATCATCGATAAACTGAAGTGGGCACGTTTTCTGCTCTTGTCATGAAGGCTCACCAGCACCTTTGCTTCCTCAGACATCTAAGGACAGCTCGCATTTCTCCATCTGTTCTCAGCGATTTGTACAGGCGCACAGTATAACTCACCCATACAGACTATTTCTCATTCTGGTATTGCACCTGCTTAGGTCAAGATCACAAAGCCCTGGCAAAGAGTTGTATAAGCAGCACAGAATGTTACAGGCACGCAGCTGCCTTCTTTTCAGGGCATACACAGCACTTGCTGCCTTAGAAAAGGCAAACAGTATGATAAAAGAACTCAACCGTGCTGTACAGTAACTTTTCACAATCTTAAATGGTACAGGGTCACTGACATTCGCACAAAGAGATTCAGGGACGGCCTCTATTCATGAGTGGTAATGTTACTGAAAAGTCAATTTCAACAATAAATACTGTAACATAACAAATACTATGTATAAAACAGCTGTACACGATACTCCAGCAATCACACTGTTATCGGCCTCTGTTCATTAAAAATGATAACATTAGCATCAGTCCGATTTGTAAATCGGAATCAATACTGCCGACCAATAATTCAGGCTTACTTACAATATCAGTTTACTGAATACTTTTAATAAATTTTTCCATTCTTCGGTACGACAAAACACTTTTAAGTTCATAAGTAGCAGTAGAAAAACATGCAGCCTCAAAACAAACACCCAGTTTTATGGAGAAGAGCACAGCACACTTAATTCAGTGAGTAACTATCCTAGTAAAGGCAGAATGTCAGCCATGTGGTTGCATTTCAAAAAATATGGTCAAAAAATTGAGGCAAAAGATTGGTGTTGCATGTTGATGAGTTCTTTGGTTTTCACGCTGTAATTTTCATCACCCAAGCTTTCAATTCCATGTTAGCAAATGTGATATTTTAAGAAGTAACATGCACATTGCAACATGACGAAAGCTATGGAAGAAAGCATCATTAAAAATTTAGTCTGCAAGGCTCACACTTAGCAGCTTGGTGTGAATTAAGACTTACTGAAATCAGAAAACCATCTCCAACTGCATTGCCATTGGGAAATTAATAGTTACTCATTTCAGGCACTCTTAGCTTGCCACTTTGTGGCTTAGAAAAATAGAAACAGAGCTAGGCTCCCCAACAAAAATCCTAAAAGCCGACTTGTTGCAATAGCACATCATATATGTAAAAGTAAAATGTAAAAGTCTGGTTGAAAAGAAGCATATACTTGCTCTGTGAATACAAGATCCCTGCATCACTCATAGTGCATCAGTGGGGACTTGTGCAAAACATGATTACAGTAATCCCTCGCTACTTCGCGGTTCACTTTTCGCGGATTCACGACTTCGCGGGTTTTTAAATACAAGTGATTACCCGCCTATCACGGAAGTTATGTTCCAGACCCATCAGCAACAGGAGAAAATCCGCGATATAGAAAGACCATATAAATAAACATTTTTGTAGTTTAAGTCTTAAAATACCCATCCCACACGCTTTAAACACATGTAAACTTATAAAACACACTTTGTTAACACATATGATTTGTGGATGTCGGGCTAAGGATATGAGTAACATCTCACTATTATAAAACATTTTAACTTCACGCAAGATAAGACAGTGAGACAGGAAAATAGGTGCTGTACAGACTTTTAAATTATTGAAACGCAGAGCGACAAGCAGCACAAAGCCAGCACAAAGTCCACTTCTCCTTAGCGTTCATTCAGCTCCCCACACCCTTGACAATGCATACTGCGCCTCCGGGGAGGGGGGGTTTGAGCGAACATGCGTTCAGCCCTCACACACCCCCACTCCTCCTCCTCCTTCCGAACGCTCAGAGCGACAAGCAGGCATTTTGGCAGAAGCAGCACAAAGTCCATTTCTGCTCAGCGTGAGTTCAGCTGCCCCCCTTCACAAAGTGAGTGCAGACACATCGACGTCTGATCGCTGCGTGCAGTGTTGGTCTGCGGTGTTTAAGAATGTAGAAAGTGTTTAAGAGCATAGGAAGTGTTTATAAGAGTGTGGGAAAGGTTAACAAGAGAGTGAGAAAGGTTTATAAGACTGTGGGAAGGGTTTATAAAGCCTTAAAATATGTATAAATAATAAAATAAATATAGGTCACTGCTTCGCGGACTTTCACCTATCGCGGGGGTCTCTGAAATGTAACCCCCATGATAGGTGAGGGATGACTGTATTCTACTTGAACCACTGGGGAAACTTACTAAAAAGAGTGTCTACTCTTCTATAACTGTGGATGTGATTCCTTCTGTTAAAGCATTTAAACATCTGCTTAGTAAGTGTGGCAAGACAGATTGACATTAAAAACACACTTTTGGAGGCTGTCACACAATGCTTCAGTGGTACATTCTCAGAGACACTATATTACTCATCTACTTTTCTTGATTCAAGGTTTCTGATTATTGAATAAGAGAATGTGTATTACTATTTTGTTTATAAATCCAACATAATGTTGCCAAACAGAATGTGGATGTCAAGCAGATGTTTGCACATGACAAAGTATTTTTGCTATAGAGACTAGCCATATCCTGCTTTTTGTCACCATAAAAAGATGGCTGCTGCAAACTGGGAATGTAAAAGTTATCAAGTTAATAATAAATAAGTCCATCTATTTCATATCCTGTCATTATTCCTCTGATAATGCCTAACAAATTTTCAGCATAACTAAAACCATTCAAACTCAAAGTAAAAATAAATAAATAATATTGGTTATCAGAGTGGGCAAAAGTGGGCAAAAACATACTGGGTATTGGTGTCTATCAGAATTTGCATATTAGTGTATCACTAGTAGAAAATATACATACACACACTGTACAAATACCTGCAACACACATTTATACAAGGGTAAATCAAAAAAAAAGGCAATTTGATAATTAACATGGTAACCGCAATAAGAAGTTTATGCAATGCAACACTTTCACAATGGCTTATGGGTAGTTCGAACACACACAGCTCAGTGTTCTGTCATTAACCTAGTTAAAGTCAAAGTCAAATGAACATGGACACAGTGCTGCAGGATTGCACTGTTGTTGAACAACGTGCCATAGTGATGTTTTCTTTGGGCAGAGTGAGTGAAACTTGCTGAAATTTAGCAAGGATGTTATGTTGGCTCAGTATGGAAGTGAAAATAGCATGGAAGTTTATGAAAGGGTAGAAAGGTTTAAAGCAGGAAGAACAACTGGAACTGAAGAATCTCTATCTGGCCAACTATCAACATCTTGCAAACAAACCCAAGTCGGCACTGCAAATGCCATCAATAGAGAAAAAACACTGAATTACGCTGTGGTCTATTGCCGCATATTTGGATATCAGCAATGGATCTGCACGTGGTATTGTGCATGATAACTTGGGGTACCATAAAGATTGTGGAAGATTGGTACCAACAGCTAAAAGCTTGTAGAGGTTGCAACCTATTTCCTAAAATCTTATGACAAAAGCTTCAAGCGTTTTGGAGTGGACTGTCACTGGATATGAGACATGGGTCCGTCACTGTGAGCTGGAAAGCTAGAGATAAAGAATGCAATTAGTAGCAAAAGAGGAATATTGTCAAAATTATTCTTGCTGCTGAAAAGTGAACTTTATGAATGCTGGCGTGACTGGTCGCCACTGCTCGCCGGTAACTAACTTTTTTACGATTAACTTACAATATAATGGACTAAGCAACTGTTTTCAATTTGGGCAGATTTATTCGTTGAGTTTTATTTTTCAGTCATTTAAAGCTAGACTGATTTCTAGCTAAACTGCTGATTTGGCTGTGTATGGACTATTTTTCAGCATATCCCTGTTTTGAGACTTACCTTGCTCTGTTCTCCAGATATCAGAGTTGTCTGTGTCTTCGCTTAACATGTGGACCGGTAGGATATTTATTTGGTTTGTGTTTGTTTGGTCCCTCCTGTCGCTCGCTATCCAACCTGCGACAGGCCTGCTTCAGTACTCCGCTGCAGAGCTCCTCCAAATGCGCTTCCACTTGTCTGAGCCTCCACTGACTGGGCTGTATCTCCACCCGGACATTGTATTCCTCCCCCGTCGGAGATGTATCCACCGTGGGTCCTGCCGGAGTCTCCAGGCTAACACTTTGAAAATAATAAACTCCATCTGGTCTAGTTCGATGTCCTCCACGTAACTTAGACAGAGTCACTGACCACAGTGTGTTAGCCAGCCTAGCCCGGTCGGCTAATACCGTTGCTAAATGTGATAATGCCATTGTCAACTTTGGTCTGTTGAACATCCGCTCACTTACGAGCAAGGGGCATCTCATCCAATCTCCTCACTGATTGTAAGTTTTACTTTTTCTGTCTAACAGACATGGCAACAACCTCATGACTTTTTCCAACTTAACGAATCCACTTCCCCGGGGTTTGTTTACATCTCTCAACCCCGTGGCTCTGGCCGGGGAGAAGGTCTCACATTAATGTATCGTGAGAAGTGGAAAGCCCTGCCGTCGTCTGTTCCTGCCTTCACTTCCTTTGAATCTCGAGTGTTTACAGGCCCCCTTAAATGAAATAATGACTTTCTGATTGAATGTGCAGTTTTACCTTACACACTTGTCTACTGTTTCATCAAACATAATACTTCTAGGGGATTTCAATATACATATGGATAATTATTATTATTAGTCCCTATTACTAGAGACTTTACATCCTGCCTTGAGCGTTTTGGATTCCAGCAGCATACTGATGTTCCCACTCATTTCAAAGGACATACAATGCATCCGGAAAGTACAGTAATCCCTCCTCCATCGCGGGGGTTGCGTTCCAGAGCCACCCGCGAAATAAGAAAATCCGCGAAGTAGAAACCATATGTTTATATGGTTATTTTTATATTGTCATGCTTGGGTCACAGATTTGCGCAGAAACACAGGAGGTTGTAGAGAGACAGGAACGTTATTCAAACACTGCAAACAAACATTTGTCTCTTTTTCAAAAGTTTAAACTGTGCTCCATGACAAGACAGAGATGACAGTTCCGTCTCACAATTAAAAGAATGCAAACATATTTTCCTCTTCAAAGGAGTGCGCGTCAGGAGCAGAGTCTGTCAGAAAGACAGAGGAAAGCAAACAAATCAATAGGGCTGTTTGCTTTTAAGTATGCGAAGCACCGCGGCACAAAGCTGTTGAAGGCGGCAGCTCACACCCCCTCCGTCAGGAGCAGGAAGAGATAGAGAGAGACAGAGTTTGTTTTTCAATCAAAAATCAATACGTGCCCTTCGAGCTTTTAAGTATGCGAAGCACCGTGCAGCATGTCATTTCAGGAAGCAGCTGCACAAAACATAGCAACGTGAACATAATCTTTCAGCATTTTTAGACGAGCGTCCGTATCGTCTAGGTGTGCGAACAGCCCCCCTGCTCAATCACCCTACGTCAAGATCAGAGAAAGTCAGCGCAAGAGAGACAGAAAAGTAAGCCGGGTAGCTTCTCAGCCAGCTGCCAATAGCGTCCTTTGTATGAAAGCAACTGGGCAAACCAACTGAGGAAGCATGTACCAGAGATTAAAAGACCCATTGTCCGCAGAAATCCGCGAACCAGCAAAAAATCTGCGATATATATTTAAATATGCTTACATATAAAATCCGCGATGGAGTGAAGCCGCCAAAGGCGAAGCGCGATATAGCGAGGGATTACTGCATTCACAGTGAATCACTTTTTCCACATTTTATGTTACAGCCTTATTCCAAAATTCATTTTTTTCCTCAGAATTCTACACACAACACCCCATAATGACAATGTGCAAGAAGTTTACTTGAGGTTTTTGCAAATTTATTAAAAATAAAAACTGAGAAATCACATGTACATAAGTATTCACAGCATTTGCTCAATACTTTGTCGATGCACCTTTGGCAACAATTACAGCCTCAAATCTTTTTGAATATGATGCTACAAGCTTGGCACACCTATCCTTGGCCAGTTTCGCTCTCTGCAGCACCTCTCAAGCTCCATCAGGTTGGATGGGAAGTGTCTGTGCACAGCCATTTTAAGATCTCTCCAGAGATGTTCAATTGGATTCAAGTCTGGGCTCTGGCTGGGCCACTCAATGACATTTACAGAGTTGTCCTGAAGCCACTCCTTTGATATCTTGGCTGTGTGCTTAGGGTCATTGTCCTGCTGAAAGATGAACCGTCACCCCAGTCTGAGGTCAAGAGCGCTCTGAAGCAGGTTTTCATCCAGGATGTCTCTGTACATTGCTGCAGTCATCTTTCCCTTTATCCTGACTAGTCTCCCAGTCCCTGCCGCTGAAAAACATCCCCAGAGCATGATGCTGCCACCACCATGCTTCACTGTAGGGATGGTATTGGCCTGGTGATGAGCGGTGCCTGGTTTCCTCCAAACGTGACGCCTGGCATTCACACCAAAGAGTTCAATCTTTGTCTCATCAGACCAGAGAATTTTCTTTCTCATGGTCTGAGAGTCCTTCAGGTGCCTTTTACTAAGGAGTGGCTTCCGTCTGGCCACTCTACCATACAGGCCTGATTGGTGGATTGCTGCAGAGATAGTTGTCCTTCTGGAAGGTTCTTCTCTCTCCACAGAGGACCTCTGGAGCTCTGACAGAGTGACCATCGGGTTCTTGGTCACCTCCCTGATTAAGGCCCTTCTCCCCCGATTGCTCAGTTTAGATGGCCGGCCAGCTCTAGGAAGAGTCCTGGTGGTTTCGAACTTCTTCCACTTACGGGTGATGGAGGCCACTGTGCTCATTTGGACCCTCAAAGCAGCAGAAATTTTTCTGTAACCTTCCCCAGATTTGTGCCTCGAGACAATCCTGTCTCGGAGGTCTACAGACAATTCCTTTGACTTCATGCTTGGTTTGTGCTCTGACATGAACTGTCAACTGTGGGACCTTATATAGACAGGTGTGTGCCTTTCCAAAGCATGTCCAATCAACTGAATTGACCACAGGTGGACTCCAATTAAGCTGCAGAAACATCTCAAGGATGATCAGGGGAAACAGGATGCACACGAGCTCAACTTTGAGCTTCATGGAAAAGGCTGTGAATACTTATGTACATGTGCTTTCTCCATTTTTTTAATTTTTAATAAATAAGCAAAAATCTCAAGTAACCTTTTTTCACGTTGTCATTATGGGGTGTTGTGTGTAGAATTCTGAGGAAAAAAATGAATTTTGGAATAAGGCTGTAACATAACAAAATGTGGAAAAAGTGATGCGCGGTGAATACTTTCCGGATGCACTGTATCATTTGCTGTTCTGGAGTTATCCCGCTTGATTGTACTGCAGATGAACTCCCCATAACTGATCATTTTATTATTTCATTCAATGTTAAACTTGCACTTTCTAATACTAAGTCTTCCCGTCTCATGTCTTTCCGTAACATTAAGAATATTACTCGCTTTCGTCTAGTATTGATTCCCTTATGGATTCATAATTTATCCACTCCTGAAGAACTGGTATCACACTATAAACAATGGACTCTATGGTATTCTTAACTCTCTCGCTCCATTAAAAACTAGATCTGTTTCTTTCTCCTGCTCTGCTCCCTGGTTCAAGCCTGAACTTCAGCTTTTGAAAGCCAAAGGCCGGCAACTTGAACGGTTGTATAAAAAAACTGGAATCTTTGTTCACAAAGAGATGTAATAAAGTATATGGTTTTTGTACAAGGACTGTATTGCCCAAACTAAATCTAATTATTATACTCACATTGTTTCTTCCAATGAAGGCAACACCAAGTTATTGTTTTCACTGCTTAATAATATCATACAACCCCCGGATTCTTTACCTTCTCATCTTTACTCAACTGATTTTTGCAATTCCCTTATGTCCTTTTTTAATGAAAAAATCCAGAAGATTCATCAGTCTCTCGGTACGGATTCCTCCAGTACTTCATTTGAATTTCACCCACCAACTCACTCATTTTCCTCTTTTCAGCTTCCTGCTTTCTCAGAAATCTCAGATCTTGTCTGTAAGTCTAAGCCATCTACCTGTCAACTGGACCTCCTCCCAACAGTTCTGGTCAAAGCCTGCCTCCCCTCTCTGGTCCATCTTATTTCTGCTATAATCCGCTCTTCTCTAACTACTGGTACTGTCCATCTTTTAATACTGCTGTAATAACCCCAAATATTAAAAAAACCTGGTGCCGATCCCACTACTTTCAGTAATTTTCAGCCTATTTCTAATGTACCCTTCATTTCCAAAATTCTTGAAAAAATAGTGGGCATTCAACTTCATTCTCATTTATTTCAAAATAATCTGTATGTACAGTTCCAGTCTGGTTTTCGTCCCCTCCATAGTACAGAAATGGCAAAATTACTAACTACCTCCTTATGGCAGCTAATTCTGGTTTAATTACTTTTCTCATCCTTCTTGATCTGAGTGCAGCCTTTGGCATAATTTGTCACACTACTCTTCTTAAAAGATTATCTTTGATTGGCATTAACCACACTCCACTAGATTGAGTGCGGCCTGAGAGGTAAGGATCTGAACCAGTTTGTTCAGATTAAAACTTTCACATCCCAACCCACCGCTGTTACTGTCCTCGGGCCCCTCCTTTTCATTATTTACCTCCTTCCCCTTGGAAATATCTTTCGTAAACAGTAGCTTCCACTGTTATGTTGAGGACACCCAGCTCTACCTCACTAGCAAATCTATTTCCTTTCCACCCTCCTCGCTTATTGATTGCATAGCAGAAATCAAATACTGGTTTTCTTCAAATTTTCTTAAATAGTGACAAAACTGAGGTTCTACTCATTGGTACAAAATTAACATTATCCCAAACTGATAATTTTTCCTTTGTTATTGTTAATTCCTCTGTCTCTCCTTCCCCAAAGGTTAAGAGTCTGGGTGCCATCCTTGATAGTACTTTATCTTTTCAGTCCGACATCAATAACATCTCCCGGTCTGCATATTTCGACTTGCTTAAAATTAATCGTATTTGCCTCTTCCTCACTCCCCACACCACTGCTATCCTTGTTCATAGCCTTGTCACTTCTCGTCTGCATTACTGTAATTCCCTTTTCTTTGGTCTTTCTCACAAATCTCTTTATAAGCTTCAACTGGTCCAGAATTCATCTGCCCACATCATTACTAGAACCCCCTCTATTCACCATTTCACTCCCGTTTTGCAGCAGCTTCACTGGCTTCCAGTTAAGTTCCATTCAGTTGCTCTGCTCCCCAGCTCTGGAACTCACTACCATCTGAGCTTAGAAATACTGAATCATTTTCACTTTTCAAATCTAAACTTAAAACTCATTTGTTTAAGACTGCTTTTTCTCTTTGATTACAATTGCTCTGTCTGATTTGAGTGTTTAGAAAGGCGCCTACAAATAAATAAAATGTAATATTTTTAAAACTGCCACTTCCAATAATAGACCAAGTATTCTTCCTTTATGATACTCTATTAAAATATGAGTACTCATTTTAAATGTAAAAATTTTAAAAGGGCAATTAAAAAAAAAAATTATATTTTATATTATTATTTATATTATATATATATATATATATATATATATATATATATATATATACATATATATATACACACACACACACACACACACACACACACACACACATATATACATACTCGTACATACATATACATACACAGCACTAAACAGATCTAAATAACTTGCTATACAAAAATACTGGGTTAATCTTTTTTTTTTTTAATTCATCAATAATTTAATTAATAATATTCTCCATAAAAATCAATAAATATATATCAACTACTCATTCAGTTTGAGACAGAAAATTTTTATTAAGGTCAAATATTAAAACAGCAGAATCATGGAATGTAATGTGTACTTTGGACCATAATTTATTATATTAAACTAGGGTAAGTGCTTTATAGTATTTTTTCAAGACTTCTCCAATTCAGTAGAAAAAAGAAAAAAAAAATCAAAATCATCATCTCATGTCATCTTCCAACCCGCTATATCCTAACTACAGGGTCACAGGGGTCTGCTGGACCACACAAAACACACAAAATAACCCAGTACAGAATAAGTCCACGCATGCTTCTTCCATGGTTATGGTGAAAACCAACTGTAGCAAATGAAAATTTAATGCACAAGGATATTTATCTTGAGTACTCAAAGTCTAAATCTGTTTTGCATGTTGTCCACAGTCCAACATAACTTTCATCATCAGTCACAATCACTGAATTCAATCACTGTGTTTTTATGGCATGAAGTCAAATTACAGGAATTACAGATCAACAATACTCATGGATTCAGGTAGATGAAAAATCAGTTAAACTAAATGAAATTAAAAATAAAAAATATAAACAAATCTAATGTTTAGACAGTATTTATGAAGGGCCAACTATAAATCTACCGTAGACTGAACTTCAACCCCATTCACGTGTTTCTCCAAATTGAAGTGGTAGACTCCTTATTTTAAGGAACTGGGCACTTTCAAGTTATTCTTAATGTTTTGAATGATTCATTTTGTCTGTGCCTTTGTTGTTTATCCGAGTGGCATGTTTTTCGATGAAACGTATTCTTCAACAAGATCTGGCTCTGTGTCACACATTGAAACAAGTGGAAGAAATTTTACAATGAGAATTGAATGAACAGGCTGGAGTGGCCTAGAAACTTTCCTAATCTGAATCCAACTAAAAATGTGTGGTCTCTTTATCAGCAAAGACTTTGTGGAGTGGAGTGCACAACGATAAAGAAGATGATTCAGGCACTAATTCAGGTTTGGAACAGAGACCCAAAAATCCTCCAAGACTGTTCAAAATTGGTGGATTCCATGCAAAATCACATCCAGATGTTTCTCAGGAGTTGAGGTGGTCACATTATGTATTGATGTGAGTATATGAATATTATTCATAATATAAAATTGAGCAAACTGATTTGTTGTTTTTAGAGTTTGTTTCAATTAATTTGCACAAGGATATACAGTGGTGTGAAAAACTATTTGCCCCCTTCCTGATTTCTTATTCTTTTGCATGTTTGTCACACAAAATGTTTCTGATCATCAAACACATTTAACCATTAGTCAAATATAACACAAGTAAACACAAAATGCAGTTTGTAAATGGTGGTTTTTATTATTTAGGGAGAAAAAAAAATCCAAACCTACATGGCCCTGTGTGAAAAAGTAATTGCCCCCTGAACCTAATAACTGGTTGGGCCACCCTTAGCAGCAATAACTGCAATCAAGCGTTTGCGATAACTTGCAATGAGTCTTTTACAGCGCTCAGGAGGAATTTTGGCCCAGTCATCTTTGCAAAATTGTTGTAATTCAGCTTTATTTGAGGGTTTTCTAGCATGAACCGCCTTTTTAAGGTCATGCCATAGCATCTCAATTGGATTCAGGTCAGGACTTTGACTAGGCCACTCCAAAGTCTTCATTTTGTTTTTCTTCAGCCATTCAGAGGTGGATTTGCTGGTGTGTTTTGGATCATTGTCCTGTTGCAGCACCCAAGATCGCTTCAGCTTGAGTTGACGAACAGATGGCCGGACATTCTCCTTCAGGATTTTTTGGTAGACAGTAGAATTCATGGTTCCATCTATCACAGCAAGCCTTCCAGGTCCTGAAGCAGCAAAACAACCCCAGACCATCACGCTACCACCACCATATTTTACTGTTGGTATGATGTTCTTTTTCTGAAATGCTGTGTTCCTTTTACGCCAGATGTAACGGGACATTTGCCTTCCAAAAAGTTCAACTTTTGACTCATCAGTCCACAAGGTATTTTCCCAAAAGTCTTGGCAATCATTGAGATGTTTCTTAGCAAAATTGAGACGAGCCCTAATGTTCTTTTTGCTTAACAGTGGTTTGCGTCTTGGAAATGTGCCATGCAGGCCATTTTTGCCCAGTCTCTTTCTTATGGTGGGAGTCGTGAACATTGACCTTAATTGAGGCAAGTGAGGCCTGCAGTTCTTTAGACGTTGTCCTGGGGTCTTTTGTGACCTCTCGGATGAGTCGTCTCTGCGCTGTTGGGGTAATTTTGGTCGGCCGGCCACTCCTGGGAAGGTTCACCACTGTTCCATGTTTTTGCCATTTGTGGATAATGGCTCTCACTGTGGTTTGCTGGAGTCCCAAAGCTTTAGAAATGGCTTTATAACCTTTACCAGACTGATAGATCTCAATTACTTCTGTTCTCATTTGTTCCTGAATTTCTTTGGATCTTGGCATGATGTCTAGCTTTTGAGGTGCTTTTGGTCTACTTCTCTGTGTCAGGCAGCTCCTATTTAAGTGATTTCTTGATTGAAACAGGTGTGGCAGTAATCAGGCCTGGGGGTGGCTACGGAAATTGAACTCAGGTGTGATACACCACAGTTAGGTTATTTTTTAACAAGGGGGCAATTACTTTTTCACACAGGGCCATGTAGGTTTGGATTTTTTTTCTCCCTAAATAACAAACACCATCATTTAAAAACTGCATTTTGTGTTTACTTGTGTTATATTTGACTAATGGTTAAATGTGTTTGATGATCAGAAACATTTTGTGTGACAAACATGCAAAAGAATAAGAAATCAGGAAGGGGGCAAATAGTTTTTCACACCACTGTACATATAGTACTTATAAACAAACAAATTTTTTAAAATTAGAGATTCAGTTAATTATAGATAGCAAAACAAATAAAATAGATTTGTATATTGTGTAAAAGTTTACAAAGCATGTCACATGCCAATATTTAAAAAGTTAAAAGGGATTTCTGTTCTATTTTCTATCAAAGCTGTCATGTGGGTAAAAACAGCCCTGCAGCAGGAAAAGGCATGTCTAGAAAAATAGGAAATATATACACTCCTTTGTATCAATACAATATGAACAAATGAAATAGCATTATTTAGTTGTAACTGATATTTTATGCAAGAATGCTGCACAATGTGGTGTGCAGGTCCCCATTCAACTACAGTACATGCACTATTTAAAGGTAGCCTCCTAATGTCATCTGAGACTAACCGAGAATGGTAAACCGGAAGGCACGGACGCAGGTACACGGCGATGGGACCAGGAGACATAGTGCGCAGGCGCCTACAGCGCGCGTCTCAAACCGCAAACGAAGTCTGATCCACCGCGAACGAAGGAGTCACGGCCCAAAAACGAAAGAGCTCAATTAACGTGAATAAGAAATGAAGCAACAACGCGCCCATAGCTAACGACTAACGACACAGCCACACAAAAAAGAGGATTCTGCGCTGCACCCCAGAGTCAAACGGAAGAGGCTACGGAGGCCCCACAGGTCCACAAAGATAGTACGAAAGTACAAAAGGCACAGGCGCCTACAACGCGCTTCTGAACTAAACGTCCACACTACACAGCATGGTCCACGCGCTTCTAACACACCGCAAGCATAAACACAAGATAGTACAGAAACCCCACAGATCCGGACTCCACAACATATGTGAATCACATTACAGTAATGCAATATTAAGCACTTTACACATGGACAACTGTATGTAGCCCTCTCAAGAGGGCACAGAACCCTACACGTCCACACTACACAGCATTGTCAAACCCAACATAGTACGGAAGGTGCAGGTGCCTACAACGCGCTTCGAAAGCACCGCAAGCAAAAACCCGAGATAGTACAGAAGCCCCAAAGATCCGGACTCCACAGCATATGTGAATCACATTACAGTAATACAATACTATAAGTACTCACAGAAAACACAAACAGAAGAGGCTTCGGCGTCCCGCCACACAGTCAAACCAGAGAATGTACGGAGTCCCCAAACGTCCACAAAACACAGCATAGTCAAACCCAAGATAGTACGGAGGGCGCATGCGCCTATACACCGCAAGCGAAGGAGCCACGGCTCAGAAACGAAAGAGCTCAACTAACAGAAATAAGTAATTTTAACAGTACGTGCGATTATCCATATTACTAACAGTAAACAACGTATAACTAATGGAGTCACGGTCACGGCTCCAAAACGAGAAACACCATTAACCCGGCCGGATTACCACAACACAGTCTTAACCGACTATGTGGCCTTCTCAAGAGAGTACAAAACCCTACACGTCCACACTACACAGCATAGTCAAACCCGACAGTGCGGAAGGTGCAGGCGCCTACAACGCGCTTCTAAAGCACCGCAAGCAAACACCCGAGATAGTACAGAAGCCCCGAAGATCCGGAATCCACAGCATATGTGAATCACATTACAGTAATACAACACTATAAGTACTCACAGAAAACACAAACAGAAGAGGCTTCTCGGCATGCATGTGACGTTAACGTCAAGATTATAATAACTCCATACCAAGGAAAACTCATTCAAGGACAACACGCCGTCTTTACTACAAATGTGGTGTATGAAGATATCCTTTGTACGTCATCTATGCCTTTACATTCTAATATATCTCATACATAGATCTGCACAAACTTAAAGACATTCTATACTTACATAACATAACAATTAAACTGCTATTGTCATTTACATATATTACATAGACCTACAGATATCGTGACGGTGAACATGATACATATGTAACAATTACCAAGACAGACAATCTCTTTCAAATCTATTTCGGGTTACGCGCTCCTGAACTACACAGCATGGTCCGGGTAATAAGAATAAACGAACTCTCCGTATTAAACGTTCGGCATCCTCACACGTCCAAACCATATAGCATATGTGAATCACATTACAGTAATGCATTATTAACAGTACAACCACAGAAAATGCTCCGTATTAACAGTAAGTGCAATTATCCATATTACTAACGGTAGACAACAGATAACTAATGGAGTCACGGTCATGGCTCCAAAACGATCCAGCTCAACTAATGGAGCTACAAATACGAGCCCGCATGGATAAAAACAATAAACGTGGGAGTCTACAACGCACGTCTGGTTTTGGAGCCGAGACAGTTTTGCTTCCGCGGTTTCAAACAGCTCGACTAACGGAGCTACACAAACGAGCCTGCATGGACAAATACAATGAACATAGACGCCTACAACACGCATCTGAAACTGCGGAAGCAAAGCAGCCACGGGTTCAAAACAAAAGACCACAACTGACGGAGATACAAGAACGAGCCCGCCTAGATAGAGTCAATGAACGCAGGCGCCTACAACACGCGTCTGAAATGCCGCACGCAAAGCAGGCACGTCTCCAAAATTAGAGAGCTCGACTGACGGGGCTACAAAAACGAGCCCGCCTGGATAAACTCAATGAACGCAGGCGCCTACAACGCGCTTCTCAAACAACGCAACCAGAGGAGTCACGGCTCTAAAACGAAACATCTCAACTAACGGACATACAGAAACGAGCCCGCCTGAATACAATTAATGAACGCAGGCGTCTACAACGCGCCTCTCAAACAGCAGAGGTAATAGATAAACGGAAAAGAAAGGAACGACACACAGCCGCTAAACAATTCCGCTAATTAGCTGACAACGCATTCTGTAATGAGTCCACTATTAATGAACATTCATTAGGATTAATGAATATCATTTGCTGTCATTGTCATTCACTTAACTTCCCTGAAGAAACAACTGGCAATACAACTAATGAGTTTACACGTTGTTGTCAAAAGGGTCAGGTTAGACTGCCTCCTTTAGATGAATATCCTGAATATCTACGGAAGCTTCTAACTAACAATGTACCCAAAAGTAAAAACTTTATGGACTGCATTAGATCTTACAATAGTTCATTTGCTTTTGCATCTACTGGGGAAAATATCACGCCACCACCTGGCAATGGCCCATACTGCTTTCGCGTATGTGGACAAATATTACATCGGATTGGAACAGTGCACCCTGAACCACATCACGAACGCAAATATGCACAAATCTATCAACGAATAAACCTTCCTGAAAACAAGCAATGCATGGAGCTGATAATGAGAAGCGTTCATCTGACATTAAAGTTAAAGTTATAGATACTCCATACCAAGGAAAACTCATTCAAGGACAACACACCATCTTAACTACAAATGTTGTGTATAAAGAAATATTCCAATAAATCTTTCTAATGTGCCATGCTATGGGTTCTTTACTTCCTTTGTTCGTAATCTACACCTTTACACTTCAATATATCTCATACATACATCAATGTATTTCGGGTTACCCAACACCAGGGGTTGGCGAGCGAAGCGAGCAGGAGACGGAGCCCCCTAGTCTGAGACTAATGAGTGATAAGACAGGAAGCATGACTATCATCTGTGCAGCAAACCTAATGCTTTGTTTTGAGTTTTGTGTCAATTTGCCTACCTTGGGGTTTTTTTTTTTTTTTTTTTTTTTTTTTTATAAAAGAAAGCACATTTGCCCAATTGTTTGATCCAAATATCTCAATGTATCATGCAAATCTAGAATTGCATTCCTCTTGCTTTTGGAGTAGTTTACATAAGCTCGGGGTTTGTAGTATGTGACAAAAATGCCCTTTGCACACTATAGGGGTTGTAGATTTTTTTATAGTGTTGCTTCTTTCTGGACACTTTCAAGGCAAGGTTTGTGGCATGCTTATATTATGCTTAAAAATACATTGTGATACTTAATAGCTATATTACCTTGGATGGCCAGGTCAGGTCAGTTTGGGAAGTATGCATTGGTATAGCACGTTGCCGAAAACATCACATGACGAAAAAGCTTGGGATCCCGGTTGGCAACCCCCAAGGACAGACATGTGGTCCAATCCCATTCTCCAGAAATGACCATCTCGCAGCCAAGTGCTATGTGGGCATCCCCTTGACCCGGTCCAGACACTAGGGTCCTCAATGCTGGAGGATCCTGTGAGCCGAATCACCTGCAGGGAATCACATCACATGGCCATAGTACCATAACCAACTGATACTCCCTCACTATACAGGTAATGTGCCTCATTCGGGACTCCACAAGCAACTGCTTGTTCGACACAAAGTCGAACCAGCAGTACCCAAGGATTCTCTGAAGAGACAGTACCAAAGGGGTCCAGCCTTCATTTTGGGTCACTGGATAGCGTCCATGACTCCCAACCATATAGCAAAACAGGTACCACCAGGACTCTAAATACTTGGACCTTCGTACTTATGCAAAGATATCGGGAGTGCCACACATCCCTTTCTAGCGATCTAATGACTCCCCATGCTCTCCCAATCCGTCTACTGACTTCATAGGAAGAGTCGCCAGAGATAATATCGCTGCTGATGTAAGTATACCTCTCAACGTGGCCAACACTCTCTCCACAGACAGACCTACTGCTGATGGCTATGCCCACGAAGTCAATGAAGGCCTGGAGCTTGGTTTTTATCCAGGACACTTGCAAGCCCAAACACTCAAGACTCCTCGCTCAGTCTCTCGAGAGCCCTGATCAGAGCCTCCATTAACTCTAACAATCACAGCATTGTCAGCAAAGTCAAGATCAGTGAATCTTTCTTCAGATGCCCCACAGCCGCTGGGCGCTACTATTCTCCCCAACACCCAGTCCATGCAAGCAATGAACAAGGTAGGAGCAAGAACACACCCGTCACAAAACCCAAAATCAACTGGGAAAAACAGAGGTTCTGCCTTCACTCTGCACATCACTCACAGTACCAAGGTAAAGGCTGGCCATTACAATCAGCAACTTCGGGTCGGGGGAATGGAGGGGGATCCTGTGAAGTTTCAGGATGTCCCACAGTGTAGCTTGATCAACTGAGTCGAAGGCTTTATGGAAATGATATAGGCTGCAAGGAAAATTTGCTGATATCTGTGTTTGCGCTCAATGAGACCCCTCAGTGCTAGGATGCAGTCGATGTGACTTCTGAGGTGTAAAACCAGACTGTTCCAGTCAGTGGAAGGTAAACAAGTGAACACAGATCCTGTTAAAGTTGACCCTAGCAAGGACCTTACCAGGCACCAAGAGCAGTGTTATCCCCCTGTAGTTACTGCAATCCAGGCGATCACCCTTCCCTTTCAAAATGGGGACAAGTAGTCCCAATTTCCAGTCAGTTGGGATGACACTTGTATCCCAAATGGAAGCAAAGATTTCTTGCAATGCCAAGAGTACAGCCTTACCACCAGCCTGGAGAAGTTCACTCCAGATACCACATATCCCTGCAGCCTTCCCTACCTTCAGCTGTTTCACCCACCTGTACAATCTCATCGAGACTGGGTGGTTCACAGCTAATTGGAGGATCAGCCTCAAAAACCATGGCCCCAGAGAAGTCCAATGTCCCAGCCAGAGGATCAGCTTTGAACAGCTGCTTAAAGTAGCCAGTCCAGTGGGTCACAACTGCAGTGTCATCTGTAAGGACTGTTCCATCACCCACCCTGACTGCGAAACTCTCTAAGGAACAGACTTGGATGTGTGTAATGCTTAGACTCCTCTGTAAGCAGGACGTGGGTAACTAGACCACAGATGGTGTGTCACTTGCTCACAGATTCCTCTAACAAATGCCTCCTTATCTGCCCTCAGAGCCCTCACAGCCGTCCTTCACAGTTCCCAGTAAAGCCCAGAGTTGCCATCAATCCACGTGCTGCGACTTCTCTCTTTAATATCCACAGTGCCGTACAAGATGAAAATACCTCCTTCTTGGAAAACACAGACAACACTTTGGATGGAAGGAATAAAAGCCACTTTCCAAAACATTACTCAAAAATCACCAATGAAATAGACATTCTAGTCAGAAGCAGCAAATACATACAAGGAACACAGTGGATAAATAACAAAATGAAAATACAAGTGGTGGCTGAAGTACACCATTGAATTCTAGCTACATTTAAAGAAAAACTACATCATGTAACAGTTCTCAATATATTGTTGGATAATAGTGGGTTTTTTGAATGTCAAGAATGTTATTACAGTATATGATGTGTGATGGATTGTGTGAAGGTTAGATTGCATACATTTTGAATAACGTAGTGTGCTCTATTTCCAGCAGGTCCAACAAACAAATTGTGAGATACAAACAATCAAGCAACATGCACTGGTCAAAAAGTTTTGGGTAAACATTGTTAAAAGTTTACTAATGTACTCACTCAATCAGTAACAACAGCCGATTTTGTATAATGTGCAAACTGGCTATCTGTACACAAAACAATTAGAATACCAAAAATAAAGCATGAACATCTCTCAAAGAATTTTCCAATTCAAAACAGTACACCTATTATACATAAAATCCATCAAACTCTGATCCACAGTCGAATTAAAAAGACTGCCAGTGTGACAAAAAATAACAGTAAATATCAGTAAGTTAGCAACAGTGGGTGCAAACATCTGTATGAGGATAGTGGCTTGAGGTCGAGGCTGTGCGAGAAAAAGTGAAGATGGAAAGAGACACTATATGGATTATCTAGATAAGAAAAAGAAGCTATTACAAAATAAAATGAGGATAAAATAGTTTGTAGTCATACTAGAATTAAATATCATCTGTCAGAAAATGAATGATTTAAACTACAGTTAGGTCCATAAATATTTGGACAGAGAACTTTTTTCTAATTTTGGTTCTGTACATTACCACAATGAATTTTAAATGAAACAACTCAGATGCAGTTGAAGTGCAGACTTTCAGCTTTAATTCAGTGGGGTGAACAAAACGATTGCATAAAAACGTGAGGCAACTAAAGCATTTTTTAACACAATCCCTTCATTTCAGGGGCTCAAAAGTCATTGGACAATTGACTCAAAGGCTATTTCATGGGCAGGTGTGGGCAAGTCCATCGTTATGTCATTATCAATTAAGCAGATAAAAGGCCTGGAGTTGATTTGAGATGTGGTGCTTGCATGTGGAAGATTTTGCTGTGAACAGACAACATGCGGTCAAAGGAGCTCTCCATGCAGGTGAAAGAAGCCATCCTTAAGCTGCGAAAACAGAAACACCCCATCCGAGAAATTGCTACAATATTACGAGTGGCAAAATCTACAGTTTGGTACATCGTGAGAAAGAAAGCAAGCACTGGTGAACTCAACAACGCAAAAAGACCTGGACGTCCACGGAAGACAACAGTGGTGGATGATCGCAGAATCATTTCCATGGTGAAGAGAAACCCCTTCACAACAGCCATCCAAGTGAACAACACTCTCCAGGGGGTAGGCGTATCGATATCCAAGTCTACCATAAAGAGAAGACTGCATGAAAGTAAATACAGAGGGTGCACTGCAAGGTGCAAGCCACTCATAAGCCTCAAGAATAGAAAGGCTAGATTGGACTTTGCTAAAGAACATCTAAAAAAGCCAGCACAGCTCTGGAAAAACATTCTTTGGACAGATGAAACCAAGATCAACCTCTACCAGAATGATGGCAAGAAAAAAGTATGGAGAAGGCGTGGAACAGCTCATTACACAAAGCATACCACATCATCTGTAAAACACGGTGGAGGCAGTGTGATGGCTTGGGCATGCATGGCTGCCAGTGGCACTGGGACGACAGACAGACAGACAGACAGACAGACAGACAGACAGACAGACAGACAGACAGACAGACAGACAGACAGACAGACAGACACTTTATTAATCCCAATGGGAAATTCACATTCTTCAGCAGCAGCATACTGATACAATAAATAATATTAAATTAAAGAATGATAATAATACAGGTGAAAAAAAACAGACAATAACTTTGTATAATGTTAAATGTTAACGTTTACCCTCCCTGGTGGAATTAAAGAGTCGCATAGTTTGGGGGAGGAACGATCTCCTCAGTCTGTCAGTGGAGCAGGACAGTGACAGCAGTCTGTCGCTGAAGCTGCTCTTCTGTCTGGAGATGACATTATTTAGTGGATGCAGTGGATTCTCCATAACTAGTGTTTATTGATGATGTGACACAGGACAGAAGCAGCCGAATTAATTCTGAGGTGTTCAGAAACATACTGTCTGCTCAAATCCAGCTAACTGCAGTCAAACTGATTGGGCGGCGTTTCATGATACAGATGGACAATGACCCAAAACATACAGCCAAAGCAACCCAGGAGTTTATTAAAGCAGACATGGAAAATTCTTGAATGGCCAAGTCAGTCACCTGATCTTAACCCAATTGAGCATGCATTTCACTTGTTGAAGACTAAACTTCAGACAGAAAGGCCCACAAACAAACAGCAACTGAAAGCTGCTGCAGTAAAGGCCTGGCAGAGTATTAAAAAGGAGGAAACCCAGCATCTGGTGATGTCCATGAGTTCAAGACTTCAGGCTGTCATTGCCAGCAAAGGGTTTTCAACCAAGTATTAGAAATGAACATTTTATTTCCAGTTATTTAATTTGTCCAATTACTTTTCAGCCCCTGAAATGAAGGAATCGTGTTAAAAAAATGCTTTAGTTGCCTCACATTTTTATGCAATCGTTTTGTTCACCCCACTGAATTAAAGCTGAAAGTTTGCACTTCAACTGCATCTGAGTTGTTTCATTTAAAAATCATTGTGGTAATGTACAGAACCAAAATTAGAAAAAAGTTGTCTCTGTCCAAATATTTATGGACCTAACTGTATATTAAATGTATTTTCTACAGCAGTAGAATTATGCTATCTACCCTTTCTTTTGAAGATGCTCTATCCAATGACAGAGATGGAGCTTACTCGATACAATAAAGCCTTTCTGATTTTGCAACAATTAATGTCAATGTCAATTAACTTACAGAGCACATTTAAAACAACATCAATAATCCTGCAGCCAAAGTGCTTTACAATAAAACATACAATAAAACATAAATAAAATAAACACGATACAATAAAACACACTACAGCCAGCAGTAAATTGAAATAAATGACTAAGAGGAGGGAACCATCAGTATCACTGAAGGCCACGGAAATGCATCTTCAATCTAGATTTAAAAAGTTCAATTGAAGGTGATTCCTTAATGTAATTAGGTAATGAATTCCACGGAAAAGGTATAACAGATGTAAAACTAAGGGGGAACAGGTCTTTTGCACTAACTAAGTGGGACAACAAGAGACAACTGATGGGTTGTCGGCCGCAAAACACACAACTGGGATAAACAGACAGGAGCATTCCCATGTATTGATTTAAAAACCAGAAGCAGCTTACATATTACAATTTCCTGACAGAGTTCCGTTATAAAATACAACAGCTACCAAGATTTGGCAAAGCAACGTTTTAAAAGAAACATTCAATTTGTTACTTCTTACTCAATGAACTATATTAACAATTTACAGTATGCAAAAGTAGGAAAAAATAAAAGTAACTTTTTGAATTTACATCTGGGGGAATGGGGGATCAAAATAGGGACGGGTACATGCACAGTGGCATGCACAAGCAGCTGTTTTAAAGTACATTCAGTTTCACATCTCTGTGACTTGCTTTCTTGACAAGGAAAAATAGTCTGTTTTCCTCTTATTTAAGGAAGGTCTAAAATAATACTTGACACCAGTGCTAAAGACACAAGTGAACTCTGCCATTGTTATTAACTTCAGTACCTGAGAAGATGATTGTCTTTTCTCTAATTACATCCAGTCTCCAGGGTAAGAGGTTCTGATGTATTGATAAGCTCCATCTCTCACAAAGGGTCGCCACTTATTTAAAAGTAACCCATGTAGCAACAATGCTATGTCATATGCAGTATCTCAAGCTTCTATTCTACAAGTAGCTGAGTAATATTTTCTGTGAGTGTTTTTGAATAAAACCAGACAATAGGGCAGTGGTTAAAGCTGCTACATCATAGATCCAGTGGCCTAGGTTCAAATATCACAATTTGCCAAGCATGTATTTCACACACCGTGCCTGCATGGGCCACTAGAAATATTGTGGCTTTCCTCCCAGATTCTCTAAAATGTGCAGGTTAGGGTTAATCTGGGCAACTCTGAATGTGAGTGTATGGGTGTGTGCCCTGTGATGCACTGTGATGGACAGACACACGGCCCAGGTTTGTTTCCCCAGCTTGCAAAAATGCATAATGCCTTCCTATTTGTATTACAGAAAATATTTGACTCTTAATAACAGTGAAGAATTTCATGTACTATAAATCACAAGACAAATTTAAACTAAACAAAAACAATGATGCTTATAGTATCCAACCATTTTTGATGATGCACAACCTCATAGAGGTAGAAAGGTATAAATAGGATACAAAAACCTATCACTAACTGACAAATGATCCTTTAGCAGAGTCGTGCTCTCTCTGCTGAGGTATCACTTGAGAGTGTACAAGTCATCTTCCTAGCAGGTATATTCCCCCGAGACAAGATGGTGGTGAGGCATACATAGGCACAAAATTGAAAATGATGACAAAGTACATCTACAGAATTGGTATAAGTTGAGACCACCATAACCAGAGACCCACCTGTAGGTGTCTATATTTTTTTTGGAATACTACACCGTATAGTGTCACAATTGGCACAATTCTTTTTATCCCGACTGCTCTGTACTCACATAAATCAGAGGTCAAAGAATTCTCAAATTAGGTCTCAAACCTTAACAGAATTAATGAAAAAATATTGAAAAAATTAAAGTGGCAGTTTACAGTACTTTAACAGGCAACATGAAGTGGAGATGAGGCTATTATATCCATAGCATTTCCTATTATTATGTAACCTAGAAAATTCCCATAAGGAGCTGAAAGACAGTGCTATGGATAAGTCAGCCTTATTAGTATAGTCTGAGTTGCTACCAAGAGTTTCAGCAGGAAAAGTGAAAATTAATGAAAATGAAAAAAGGGAAGAAATAACGCATAACTAACACACAGGGCAGAGTTATTTACAACTACGTTTGGACAACATTTTCAAACCAAAAAATTTAGCTTGGCCAGACATTTTCAGTTGCCGGTAAGCAGCAGTTAATGACAACTTTTAAACCAACACCAAAGTAATGTATTGTAAAACAAGTAAAGTTTATTCATTGTTTAACCTTAAATTTGGTCATGTCTGACACAGGCACATCAAAAGTACAAAAAAAAAAAAAAAAAAAAGCTATAACTGATAATCTGAGACAATAGTAAAACGTTTGACTTTAAAAGAAAATAAATAAATAAATAAAAAACCACATACATTTTGGTCATATCTAACCTAGGCACATATCAGTGAGCACTAAATCAAAAAGTATTAGTAAAAACATTTGTTTTACTTTTGAAATAAAATATATTGGCCGAATAATAATTCTTTACATTTATGCAGTGCTTTACTCATTATTCAAAGTACTTTGTGCTCCAAGCAGGGTGGACCCTTACATTAACCCATGATCATTTATATATATATATTATAATATTATATACACATATACATACATACACACACACACACAGTACTGTGCAAAAGTTTTAGGCAGGTGTGAAAAAAATGCTGTAAACAAAGAATGCTTTCAGAAATATAAATAATGATTGCATTTTGTAAATTGATAACAATAAACAAAGTGAGCGAACAAAAGAAAAATCTAAATCAAATTATTTGGTGTTACTACCTTTTGCCTTCAAACCAGCATCAATTCTTATAGGTACACTTGCACAAAGTCAGGGATTTTATAGGATTCTAGTCAGGTGTCTGATCAAACAATTCTACCAAACAGGTGCTAATGATCATCAATGTCACACGTAGGTTGAAACAAAGTCATTAACTGAAACAGAAACAGCTGTGTAGGAGGCTTAAAACTGGGTGAGGAACAGCCAAACTCTGCTACCAAGGTGAGGTTGTGGAAGACAGTTTCATGTCATGGCAAGATTGAGCACAGCAACAACACACAAGGTAGTTATACTGCATCAGCAAGGTCTCTCCCAGACAAAGATTTCAAAGCAAACTGGGGTTTCAAGATGTGCTGTTCAAGCTCTTTTGAAGAAGCACAAAGAAACGGGCAACATTGAGGATCGTAGATGCAGTGGTCGGCCAAGGAAACTTAGTGCAGCAGATGAAAGACACATCAAGCTTATTACCCTTCGAAATCGGAAGATGTCCAGCAGTGCCATCAGCTCAGAACTGGCAGAAACCACTGGGACCCAGGTACACCCATACTGTCCGGAGAAGTCTGGCCAGAAGTGGTCTTCATGGAACAGTTGCAGCCAAAAAGCCATACCTCCGACGTGGAAACAAGGCCAAGCGACTCAAGTATGCACAAAAACATAGGAACTCGGGTGCAGAAAAATGGCAGCAGGTGCTCTGGACTTTGAAATATTTAGCAGTAGCAGAAGGCAGTTTGTTCGTCGAAGGGCTGGAGAGCGGTACAATAATGAGTGTCTACAGGCAACACAGTGAAGCATGGTGGAGGTTCCTTGAACGTTTGGGGCTGCATTTCTGCAAATGGAGTTGGAGATTTGGTCAGGATTAATGGTGTTCTCAATGCTGAGAAATACAGGCAGACACTTATCCAATGCAATACCATCAGGGAGGCATATGATTGGCCCCAAATTTATTCTGCAGCAGGACAACGACCCCAAACAAACAGCCAAAGTCATTAAGAACTATCTTCAACGTAAAGAAGAACAAGAAGTCCTGGAAGTGATGGTATGGCCCCCACAGAGCCCTGATCTCAACATCATTGAGTGTGTCTGGGATTACATGGAGACAGAAGGATGTGAGGAAGCCTACATCCACAGAAGATCTGTGGTTACTTCTCCAAGATGTTTGGAACAACCTACCAGCAGAGTTCCTTCAAAAACTGTGTGCAAGCGTACCTAGAAGAATTGATGCTGTTTTGAAGGCAAAGGGTGATCACACCAAATATTGATTTGATTTAGATTTCTCTTTTGTTCATTCACTGCATTTTGTTGATTGATGAAATAAATGATTAACACTTCCATTTTTGAAAACATTCTTTGTTTACAGCATTTTTTCACACTTGCCTAAAACTTTTGCACAGTACTGTGTGTGTGTGTGTGTGTGTGTGTGTATATCTATATATATATATATATATATATATATATATATATATATATATATATATATATATATATATATATATATATATTTAATTATATACATATACAAACACACACACACACACACACACACACACACACACACATATAGCCTATATACATACATACACACACATACAGTGCATTCAGAAAGTATTCACAGCACATCACTTTTTCCACATTTTGTTATGTTGCAGCCTTATTCCAAAATGGATTAAATTCATTTTTTTCCTCAGAATTCTACACACAACAAAAAAAGTTTACTTGAGGTTTTTGCACATTTATTAAAAAAAAAAAAAAAAAAAAAACTGAGAAATCACATGTACATAAGTATTCACAGCCTTTGCTTAATACTTTGTCGATGCACCATTGGCAGCAATTACAGCCTCAAGTCTTTTTAAATATGATGCCACAAGCTTGGCACACCTATCCTTGGCCAGTTTCACCCATTCCTCTTTGCAGCACCTCTCAAGCTCCATCAGGATGGATGGTAAGCGTCGGTGCACAGCCATTTTAAGATCTCTCCTGAGATGTTCAATCGGATTCAAGTCTGGGCTCTGGCTGGGCCACTCAAGGATATTCACAGAGTTGTCCTGAAGCCACTCCTTTGATATCTTGGCTGTGTGCTTAGGGTCATTGTCCTGCTGAAAGATGAACCGTCGCCCCAGTCTGAGGTCAAGAGCGCTCTGGAGCAGGTTTTCATCCAAGATGTCTCTGTACATTGCTGCAGTCATCTTTCCCTTTATCCTGACTAGTCTCCCAGTCCCTGCCGCTGAAAAACATCCCCACAGCATGATGCTGCCACCACCATGCTTCACTGTAGGGATGGTATTGGCCTGGTGATGAGCGGTGCCTGGTTTCCTCCAAACGTGACACCTGGCATTCAGACCAAAGACTTCAATCTTTGTCTCATCAGACCAGAGAATTTTCTCTCTCATGGTCTGAGTGTCCTTCAGGTGCCTTTTGGCAAACTCCAGGCGGGCTGCCATGTGCCTTTTACTAAGGAGTGGCTTCCGTCTGGCCACTCTACCATACAGGCCTGATTGGTGGATTGCTGCAGAGATAGTTGTCCTTCTGGAAGGTTCTCCTCTCTCCACAGAGGACCTCTGGAGCTCTGACAGAGTGACCATCGGGTTCTTGGTCACCTCCCTGGCTAAGGCCCTTCTCCCCCGATCGCTCAGTTTAGATGTCCAGCCAGCTCTAGGAAGAGTCCCGGTGGTTTCGAACTTCTTCCACTTACGCATGATGGAGGCCACTGTGCTCATTGGGACTTTCAAAGAAGCAGAAATGTTTTTGTAACATTCCCCAGATTTGTGCCTCGAGACAATCCTATCTCTGAGGTCTACAGACAATTCCTTTGACTTCATGCTTGGTTTGTGCTCTGACATGAACTGTCAACTGTAGGACCTTATATAGACAGGTGTGTGCCTTTCCAAATCATGTCCAATCAACTGAATGTACCACAGGTGGACTCCAATTAAGCTGCAGAAACATCTCGAGGATAATCAGGGGAAACGGGATACACCTGAGCTCAATTTTGAGCTTCATGGCAAAGGCTGTGAATACTTATGTACATGTGCTTTCTCAATTTTTTTATTTTTAATAAATTTGCAAAAATCTCAAGTAAACTTTTTTCACGTTGTCATTATGGGGTGTTGCGTGTAGAATTCTGAGGAAAAAAATTAATTTAATCCATTTTGGAATAAGGCTGTAACATAACAAAATGTGGAAAAAGTGATGTGCATACTTTCCGGATGCACTGTACATACACACACACTGCATTGTGGGTGTAATCATGGTTTGTACTACTGTAGGGAATTATGTAGGAATTTCTGAAGGTTTGTGATATGCACTTTTTCTTGTTTTTTCTCTGTGTTTCTGGAGGGACAGTGAGTTGGAGTACTTGGAGGTTGCTTCTGGGCCACCATCTGAATAGGGGACATAGGGCACCTCCCCCCTTTAGGCTTTCTGTGATTGAAACAGAAACTGCATTTGGATATGAAGAAAATCCTCTTTAATATTTTAGATCATTTTTCTTTAACAAACTATACATTTTAAAGCAACAGGAAGAGTGCAAATGATACATTAAGCCCGTGCGTATAGTGAAATAACAATTTACACTCTGTTACCATAGATGCAGTTTTTCCTTAGCTTGATCTAGAGTAGTAGGCACCTCAGAGAAGCAAACTGCATCTAACTTTTGCATTTCATGGGAATGTTTAAGCACAATGCTCTCCAAATTGCTAAATTTACATTACTGCCAAAGACCACTTAGTGATATGCTTGGCACTTCCTGCAATGCATTTTGAATGTTGCTAAAAGAAAAGGTCTACACAAAAGAATAAAAAACATTCAATATTTAAGATTTTCATTTGTTAAACATTAAGATGCACTACCTGCTTTGAAAAATGTTGTTCAACAAGGCTGCACACAGGTCAGTTATTATAGGGCAGTTGTCTACTTTAAAAATATGCAACTATTATATAAATGTCCTCATCTGCTTAGAGTTTAAAAATGCTCTCTTTGTATTTTATATGTAAAGTTCTTAATAGCTCGCAACGAAAAAAATAACATTTCTGAACGCAAAACTCTTAAAATGAATTTTGTAAAAAGTAAAATGCAATTCTTCTCCTATCACTTCAGTAGCAGATGAAGCAGAAAATTCACCAAAATTAAGCTGTATGGTATTCTGATAAAGAGGTTCATCACATCATTTGTGGTGGACTATCACTTTAAAAACCTGTAACATCACAAATGATTAATAGTAAAACACATGGAAAAATGCCATTACCTTGGGTATTTTTTTCTTTTTATGAAATACACCCACCCTGCCACCTTTGTCAATTGTCTAAAAGAAGCATAATTATTTGAATAAATTCCCAGGATCTTTGTGCATGCAAGCATTCAAAAATGTTGATTTGGCTTTATTTTCTCTCCCCAGCTTTATTAATCAAATCAAATACACATTCATATGTAGATGAAGCTTTTATATATTTACTAGGGGGGTCCGCCCCCTGCTCGCTTCGCTCGCCAACCCCTGTGTTTGGTTTACCAGATATACAATACAATTTATTTTTATATAGCCCAAAATCACACAAGAAGTGCCGCAATGGGCTTTAACAGGCCCTGCCTCTTGACAGCCCCCCAGCCTTGACCCTCTAAGACGACCAGAAAAAACTAAAAAAAAAACCCTTGTAGGGAAAAAATGGAAGAAATCTTGGGAAAGGCAGTTCAAAGAGAGACCCCTTTCCAAGTACGTTGGGCGTCCAGTGGCTGTCAAAAAGAAGGGGGTCAATACAATACATAGAACAGAATAAATCCTCAATACAGTATAAAAATAAAAATTCTAGAAGTACGGAGTAGAATTTCACATTAGATGATATCACATAATATGATAAGGATTTGTTTTAAGTCCTGGAGACCTCATTCATCAAGCTGCCTCCCCCATTTTGCCATTCCACATCTGAAATTGCACTAATCTGATGAAAGGACCCCTCATTCCCATGTCCCCAGTCATCAGGGATGACTACCTTAGGCAGGCAATCTACAATTTAAAGAGATTATTTTCTTGGGAATTGTTACATATGCATTATTTTCACTTTTACTTTAAAAAAAGTTTTGTAAAAACAATACTCTTCTCTACTGCCTGTCACATGTCGTTGTTTTAAGAGCTGGGAGCACATGGTGCTTGTCTGCCAAAAGCATCCAACAACTGCTTGGTTAGATGTCTGTGGACTCCTTTTAAATGATGGCTCACTGCCTGGTCTCACGTGACGTTGTAAAAACAATACTTGTCCTTTATTTCTGGGCCCCAGGTGTGGTTAAATTATTTCTTGCAGAACGTATACGCTGCTTGCGTTGTCGGGATGGGGGGGGTAGGGGGCTGCTGTCGCGCTGCCCTTTGATCTTTTTAAAGCCTGTACAGCCACTGTCCTTTTTTGCTACGGCCCTGGGACAATCTCTTGGCACCAAGTCTCATGATTATGGTCCCCGTGAGACGCACCGTGGCAAGTCTCTTTGGTCTCGCGGGTCTTTTAAATGTCTTTCGAGAAGATCACGTATCGTCGCATTGCTTTTGCTTTCCAGGACAGGATTTCTTTTTATAATAGAGAGATTTATTTACTTACTGCTTAGAAGAAAAAGTTAAAAACTACTTTTTGTACTCCAGGGTAAAAAAACCAGCATCATCTATAATTGTAAGGCACTGAACCAGATAGAAACTCTACTCTTAATTCTATCATAAACTAGCCATAGTTCCATATAACTGAAAGTGGAGAGATAAGTCATAGAGTCAACAGTTCAGTCTACTTAAATTATGATGTGGGTCACGCGAGGACGGCTTGTAATATTGCAACATATTGTATTTCCAAGTGATAAACCTTATTACTACATCACTGATTTCAAAATCACTGGTTTTAAAGTAATACCAACTTACTTTTTGGTCCATTTGGGCAGTGTTTCTCAACCTTCCTGGTTCACAACCCACTTTTGCCCTATGCAAGTGTCTCTGTGATCCATCAACGGGAGCAGTGGGTTCCCCTTGTTGAATTAAGAGTGATAATCAGGAAAGGGGAATCAAGTATGATTGTCAGAGCAGCGAAACACTTGCAACCCATTATAAACAATAGTAACTTGTGACCCACCATCAACCGCCCACAACCAAATACTGTTTGAGAAACACTGCATTAGGGTACTGTCACATTTCACTCCTTGAGCTCTAATTATTTTTCTTTACCACCTTCCATACTTTGGAAAGCACATAGTGAGTACAGGTGTACAGTGTAAAGGTACAAAAGGGAAACCAATCTACTAGCGAATGGTCCTGACTTGCAGAGAACAGGTTATTTTTATGTTGGTAAGTTTTCTGATATCTTGAAGGACATGATTAACATTGACAATGTAAAGTCTCATTCTTGATAATTAGTGGAGGGTTGGATTACTCACTGCTAAAATCAGTCTCATTAGGGGTATAGCACGAGCACACTAAAATATAGATTAAAGCTTTAAGGATAAATGCTTGCTTTTAATAAAAAATAATCAATCGACGCTGATTATTTTACACAAATGGAACATGATATTGAACAGCAGAGCATCCATCACCTATGAATAGCAACATAATAATTAGTATATAAGAAAGCCTGGTGTCATTTTAAAAATCTCACACCTAGCACTTTCTAGGCTACCCTTAGTAATTAAGGCCATCTCTGTAATGTGTTTTTGTGTCTACACTGAATGCTTATATAGTTTGACGACTTACAGATCTTGTTAATTTATATCAAAATTATCAAAAGACAACATGGCCCCAAAGATGCCCCCCCCCACCAAAAAAAGAGGCCCAGTGTAAAATAGAATTTAATTTTAATATACAAGCAACATCTGAGAAGTACACTAGCAGCCAGCCATTAATCAGTGACTTTTAGCTCCTAGCCAACAGAGGCTTGCAAAGCAAGTTTACTGTAGGGTATAATCTGTGGATCATCATGCATAGTATTTGTTTGTATTATACTAAAGGTGTTTCCCCGAGTGTTTATAGTGTAAATAACGTAGATCAGATAGCAGCTCAATTTCACTCATACAGTTTGTGAACTTGTGACCAACATGAGGGTGAGCACAGCTTCTGCAGCACTGTCCATGGTATTTTAATGTGAAGGAATTTTCCCAGTGTCTGACAGTTTTGCCCCAGTACACACTGGACATGTATAGACAGACTGATTTTGAGGCTCAAAAGTGAGGATTACCAATTTTACCACTGTATATAGAAAGTGATGGCACTCTGCTCATTGAATTTGATTCACAAGAGTGCTATGAATCAGAAAATGAAAGTTTTTTCAGAGATTATATATATATATATATATATATATATATATATATATATATATATATATATATGAGGTGGTTGTGTGACATGACATTGAAAAAGACACAATTTTAGTTTCTCTTATGAAATACATTTAGTTGCCTCAATGCTGCATAGCATTATAGCCTATAAATTGGACTGGACTGCCAATACTGATTCTCTGTGCAAGAGAGGACAGAGCCGGGTATACTTCCTTAGAAGACTGCATCCTTCAACATTTGCAATAAGATGCTGCATATGTTCTATCAGACGGTTGTGGCGAATGCCCTCTTCTATGCAGTGGTGTGCTGGGGAGGCAGCATAAAGAAGAAGGACGCCTTATGCCTGGATAAACTGGTGAGGAAGGCAGGCTCTATTGTAGGCATGGAGCTGGACAGTTTGACATCCGTGGCAGAGCGACGGGCACTCAGCAGGCTCCTATCAATTATGGAGAATCCACTGCATCCACTAAACAGTGTCATCTCCAGACAGAGGAGCAGCTTCAGCGACAGACTGCTGTCACTGTCATGCTCCAATGACAGACTGAGGAGATCGTTCCTCCCATAAACTATGTGACTCTTTAATTCCACCCGGGGGGGTAAACGTTAACATTGTTCAAAGTTATTGTCTGTTTTACATACATTTTTATTACTCTTTAATATTGTTTTTTTTGTATCAGTATGCTGCTACTGCAGTATGTGAATTTCCCCTTGGGATTAATAAAAGTATCTGTCTATCTATTTAAAAGCTTTAATGCACTGTTGACAGTGACAAATGTGTAACTGCCCACAGAAATGTCCCAACACAAGTAAGAGAAATGAACTCTCCCCATTCAGAAGTGGTAGGAGTCAAAACAGAACAGATGCTTGTACAGCAGCAGACATGTGGGACACATACTTACTCTGTTGATTATTTAACTTAGATTCTAAGACAAGAATAACACATTTAAAAATGTCATTATTACATGATTTGAATGTGGAAAATAGAATTGTATTTTTTATGATTTAAATACCTAAAGCTTACCCAAGTGGAGCAATCTGAAAAATCACTGTTTTCAAAAATTCACAACCAGGAATGTTAATTACTGACCAGTGTTCAATTACCTTAGTTAGCAGCTTAAACCATACAATCTTACCAATTATTGGATTGCCTAAATTTGCACTGGAAATTCTTTTATGCCTTACTGCATTGCAACAACTGATAAAAGAATTATTTTCAGAGACATGTTGCTAATTCATCTCAGCACAAGGGCATTATTTAAAATCTTCAAGTTAGATTGTGTTTCCATTCAGAACCAGAATATGCACATGCCATTAGAGGAAATTAGGTACAGTGGTGCTTGAATGTTAGTGTACCCTTCAGAATTTTCCATACTCCTGCATATATAGGACTTAAAACATCATGTCAGGACATCCGTCCATGGACTACATCTCAAGAGAAACTGGGTCATGCAGCAAGATAATGATCCCAAGCACACAAGTCGTTCTACCAAAAAGTGGTTGAAGAAGAATAAAATAAAGGCTTTGGAATGGCCAAGTCAAAGTCCTGAGCTTAACCCAATAGAAATGTTGTGAAGCATGCAGTTTATTTGGGAAAACCCAACATCATCCCTGAATAGAAGCAATTCTGTATAGAGGAATGGGCTAAAAATCCTCCAAGCTTAACTGCAGGACTGTTCAAGACCTACAGGAAATGTTCAGTTGCGATTTTGATTCTTCTCAATAAATAAATGACTAAGTACAATATTTTTGTCTCATTTGTTTCTCTGGGCTCTCCATATCTAGCTTTAGGACTTGTGCAAAAATCTTGCTTTAAGTCATATTTATGCAGGAATATAGAAAATTCTGAAGGGCTCACTCACTTCAAGCATCACTATATGCTAGAAGTAGCTCTGAATGAGAGATTTCTGAGCAAAATGGTAATGAAGTTTGAAATAAATTGTTTAATATCTATCTATCTATCTATCTAATACTGTGCCAAAATTCAAAACAAGCACATTGATTGTAATCTGGCAGCATTAGCAAATATATATTCTGCTTACCAGTTGTCTGAGGAAATCACTGAGAAGGTGGTAGAGAATAGAACAAGAGATTATCAATCAATGTGGCTCACGACAAAGCTTCTAGTAGCTAATCAGTTATCCTGAAGCATTTTACTGAGTAGATGCAAAAGGCGATAACCCATCCATCAACAGTCAATAAGCCTTCAATCACAACTAACTTTTGCACTACACAAACTACTAAGAAGTTTATCATAATAATGAGAAACAACACAGATAAAACAGGTGAAAATGCTGCAGCAGCACAGAGTACACCGGACAACTTTGCTAAAAAAATTTAGGCAAAATAAATTACATGTGTTCAGGACAATACATAAAACACTGCTGCTAATTCACCCAACTCCCTGAGTTGGACTTTGGCATCATGTTTTAATTCTTGTTAAACTTGATTGTATCCATAAAAACACATGGAAACATTTAACTGTGCTTATTTATTTATACTGCATGAGACTTCACAATATATTTATCTCAACTGAGGTAAAAGGCTACTGAGCACACCTTGAATACTCAAGAGCAAATGTTTATTCGCCAACCTGGCAGTTATCAGGCTATGCATTTGATGGACTCACGAGCACATTAATATGCATTTATTTCTAAAACAAATCATGAAATTACTTTTAGTAAGGTAAAGTGACAGTGATAGTCACTTAACATTAAACATATCCTTACATTCATAATGCATAAATATTGTAAAATTTCTCAAAAAGGCTACTTGCATAATTTTCTTTGTTATCAATGCCTCTTCTTAATATTTAAACATTAACTAAATGAAAAGGAAAAAGATGATTATCAATTCTGAATTTTCATCAACATTTGCTTCCCTACTTAAAACACAAACATTGAAATAACTTTTGTTCTGTTCCAGGGTAGCCCAGCTCAGTATAGTGAAAAGATATGGCATTTTTACAAAAAGAAAAAAATTATGAATTATATTTAGTCCATATTCAACACAGCTGCTTTTCACTTTGCAGTCACAATGACCCCATGTGAACCTGAACCCATGATGTTCAAATGTAAAACATTTGTTTGCCTTGCCTCCCCACTATTTTCAGCATCATGTTACAACCCCAAACATGCTAAGCAATATTTCTGTATTTTACAAACTGTTCTGCATATTACTTCCACTATCAACTTTGTTTTTTAAAAAAAACACCCCCATTCAAATCACATTTATTTTCTAATGCTCTACCACATTTATTTACAGCACAATAAAACTATCTGTTCGGTTGTTGACTCTGTTTCGATTCACTCTTCAGCCAGAGCTCCCTGACTTGCAGCTGATAGAAGGTTTTCTTTCTGACATATTTCTGATTTTCCTTTTATTACTTCAGTGGCTTTAAAATCACCATTTTAAAAGCGACTTTGCAGTGTCAGCCAACACTTATTTATATTTCTCAGGTAATACGCATTTTCAAATGCAGTCTGAGTTGGCTACTGACTTGACACACATTGTTTTAATTAATGAAGCATAATGAAAACCATATACATTATATTCAGGTCACATGCATTACATTTTTGCTACAACTGTTTAGTTGAGGAGTGAGACTTCAGATTCAGTCTTGTCTATTAAATTGGTGTCCTTTGTATCAAGCCATGTTCAGGACACTCTGCATTACAATTCTGCTCTGTATTGCTTAACTTTTGAAATCTAAAAAGGAGTTTAAGTTGGAGCAAATAAAGTTATTCACCAAATACATAATTATTATGAGGAAAATAATGAAAAGACCATTATGATGCAACATTAAATACATTCAGTTGCTTTATTTGTGAAACGTACAAGCTCACAGTGTTTCATCTTAATAAAACTCTAGGATCAAAAATAAGCATAGCTGGAAAAAAAATATTAAAGCGTCTCCTGCTTCAATTTGTCTCTGATCTCGTCACTTTGTTCTCAATGAAACCATTTATATGAGGAGCTGGGTTTTTGAGTGTCACAGTCGTTTATGTCTTTTAATAGTCTTTTAATAAAAGGATAAATATGTATAAAACACTGCAAAGGGGGAAGATGGGAAATGGAGTTGGCTTCAGTCCTGTCTGTTACACATTTAGCACCTGTTCCAGCCCATAACACTCAAGGTCTGCATGTATCCAGCATAGCACACAGACTGTTTTTTGTTTTTTTTGTTTTTTTTTTAAATTTGGGGTTTAATACGTTGGAACAATCACGGCCAATTTAGTCTGCACATTTTGTGTGACAACTACACATTTCTCTCTTGCTTATCCTAAATAACAGAGTTGTAAGCATTTGAACTAGAAACAAAAAGCACACATAGTACATACATCTATACGGCACCTAGAATATTTTAGCAATGCTCAAATATATTAGAATATTAATTTTTAATTAGAATAGTCTAACCTTAATTTTTAATAAATTTGACAACCCAAATTTGGTAGGTTTCAGCATTTACTTTTACAAATGCACATTTTACTGCGCAAACATGTTCTTTATTGAGGTTTCATGCCTTTGTTTGCAAATGTTTGGATCCCTAAAACAAAACCTCTGGTTCTACTTTAACTAAAATGTAATCAGCTGAGCACTTTGAAATTCATTACTAAAGTGAATCTATGAATCCTCACCTATTAGATCATCTTTGCTTGAGTGTCTCTTACTCTACTTAAGCCATTCTATTCATTGCCATCATTACTTCTTTGAACTTTTATTTCCTATGTCATCATATCTTATTGCTACTACTTTTAAGACATGCCCATTTTGAGTGTCACAGATGAGGGATCTGCAGTCATTGTTACCTCTTCTTTTACAGTGGTAACATTTCAAATGTCCTCTCTGTCAATACTCTTTAACACATCAATGTGAATTTCCCATTGGGATTAATAAAGTATCTATCTATCTAATACCAAGTTTACCTGATTCTCTGCAGTAATTTATCCTTCACCTTACTATAAGAGGCTCCACAAATTTTTCCTTTTACTGCAACAACTTATTGGCCCTAGTGTGTGCTTGGTGTGTGGGTGTGTTTGTGTGTGTCCTGTGGTGGGTTGGCACCCTGCCCAGCATTGGTTCCTGCCTGCCCTGTGTTGGCTGGGATTGGCTCCAGCAGACCCCCGTGACCCCGTGTTCGGATTCAGCGGGTTGGAAAATGGATGGATGGAACTTAAATGATGTTATAATTGTTGGCAATTTTAAAATCCATGCCAACTAAAGTTTTTGCTCTTCTTGCATCTTGAATATTTTCCTCTCACTTTTCGGTGCTCTTATGCTGCGAAGCCACATCACCAATGGTTAGACTTATAAAGTTTCCATATGCAAAAAAAAAAGCCCAAAAACGTGCACACACAATTTTCCTGCAAGAGCTGGATATATTAAAAGAATACTTGTGTATATTTATGGTAACTGTAATTCATGCATAAGCAACATTTCATTGAAACTAGTTAATGATGACACCAATGATCACCTACGGAAATGTAGCCAAACCACCTAAATGGCAACTTACATATATGACAACTTACTTCAGCAAGCAGTATTATAACGTGCACTGGTATGAAACATTAAACCTCAAAAGTGATGAATATGATGTACATACTATTTTATGTCCCGTTTAGGAGAGCCAATGCTGCATATTTACATTGAACTTTGTCTTTTCGACTGTTTTAGCCAAGCTTCACTCCATAATGCAGACTGTGCTGGAATGCATTAACTGGCCAATAATCATAAACAGTTACATTTCATTAACACACAATTGCATCCGTAATGCCAAGATAAGACTGACACATGTTGTGGCTCAGTGGCCTGGCTCAATCCAGGATTAATTTATTTTGAGGCAAAGCAGCTTAGACAGACGTGATAGTACTGCACGTGGTGGCTGACTTGTTGTTAAGGTTACTGGCTGAACATTGTTTTTCATATGGCCTATACTATTTAACAGAAATTGTGCCATTACAAGACCCGCCTTTACCTTCATTTGTTGATCATTAAATTTATGCTCATAGTAAGCCATAACTGCAGTACTTTGGGATTTTTCATTGCCATTTTATTAAACTGCATTGAACAACACATCTTATGCTTCTTGAAACATCTTGGATACGTGCAGATATAAGCCATACTTTCCACCTGATATTACTTTCACTTGCTTTTTTTTTTTTTTTAAACCTTTAATCTCCAATTGCTAACATCTCTCAGACCTTGTTGTACAATGCTGGTATCAAGTGATGTGCAATAGTAGACAGTGAATGTGCTATTACTTGGCAGGATGCCTGATCAAAGAAGATGGGATAGATGGGTTTTCAATTCAAAGGCTTGATGTATCTTAAACTCCACTGCTGTGCATGATTGGATTTTCTGGAAATGATTATATTTAATCCAAAATAAATCTGCTTGAGATAATGTGAACACTCAACTGGAGACCGAATTAATCATTTAGATTTTTTCCATGGATGTTTTGACACTGCTGCTGTTCAGTGTTGGATCCCACTGAAGCCCACAGTATCTGGAATTGTGTTCTCTCTTCTCTCCAAGCATTAAGGATTAAACTTCTGACTCTCTACAAACAATGTGGGACAAACTCCCTATAATGTGAGATAAGAGTAACAGGTGAGGAAAATATAATCCTAAAAGCAACTGTTAAGAAAACGTTATCTGTAAAAATCCAAAGAAGGTTGTCTTGTGCTACAGGTCTTAGTTCTAAAAATGTTATTAAACAAAATATTACTGAATTAGTTGTAAACAAGCCCATATTAGCATATCAAAAAGATGTTGGAAAATGTATCTAGACAAGGTGACAAGCAAGTTTTTAATTAATGTTTTTTTCACCCTCAATTGATGTTAACTATCAGATCATTTGCACTACTTTTAAAAATCATGGCTTAAACATAATGCATCACTGCATGTTGACATGTAAAATCGTCACTTTTTTGGATCAAAAACTGAGTAGTTTAGAAGGTTTTTTTTACATTGGCAGTACAAGAATGAATAGAATTGAAAAGCACAATTTTTTTTTTAAGCGAGAAATACTTGTAGATTCAAAAGAAAGCTAACCAACTCTGGACATGCGGAGATAGGTGGTATGCTATGGTTCTTTGTTTGCTGTCCAAATAAAGCATACATTGAATGCATTGAATACAGAATATACAGTTCACAACAATACAGTGCCAATTTAGACACACACCCAAGAAAACATGCAAAATTATGATCTCACATCCACTCATAAATACAATTTTATACATACACACACAATTTTTCTTAGGTTACACTATTTGTTATGTGTGGTCATTCAGTGACCTTACGATCTATGGACAGAAACCATCTCTGAACCTACATATACAGTCATATGAAAAAGTTTGGGAACCCCTCTTAATTCTTTGGATTTTTGTACATCATTGGCTGAGCTTTCAAAGTAGCAACTTCCTTTTAATATATGACATGCCTTACGGAAACCGTAGTATTTCAGCAGTGACATTACGTTTATTGGATTAACAGAAATGATGCAATATGCATCATAACAAAATTAGACAGGTGCATAAATTTGGGCACCCCAACAGACATATTACATAAATAGTTGAGCCTCCTCTTGCAAATATAACAGCCTCTAGACACCTCTTATAGCCTTTGAGGAGTGTCTGGATTCTGGATGGAGGTATTTTTGACCATTCTTCCATACAAAATCTCTCCAGTTCAGTTCAATCTGATGGCTTCCAAGCATGGACAGCCTGCTTCAAATCATCCCATAGATTTTCGATGATATTCAAGTCAGGGGACTGACAGCCATTCAAGAACATTGTACCTCTCCCTCTGCATGAATACCTTTGTAGATTTCGAACTGTGTTTTGGGTCATTGCCTTGTTGGAATATCCATCCCCAGCGTAACTTCAACTTTATGACTGATTCTTGAACATTATCCTGAAGAATTTGTTGATATTGGGTTGAATTCATCCAACCATCGACTTTAACAAAGACACCAGTCCCTGAACTAGCCACACAGCATGATGGAACCTCCACCAAATTTGACAGTAGGTAGCAGGTGTTTTTCTTGGAGTTCTTCCGCCATGCAAAGCGCTTTTTGTTATGACCAAATAACTTCATTTTTGTCTCATCAGTCCAAAGCACTTGTTCCAAAATGAATCTGGCTTGTCTAAATGTGCATTTGCATACAACAAGCAACTCTTGTTTGTGACGTGAGTGCAGAAAGGGCTTCTTTCTCATCACCCTGCCATACAGATGTTCTTTGTGCAAATTGCGCTGAATTGTAGAACGATGTACAGATACACCATCTGCAGCAAGATGTTCTTGCAGGTCTTTGGAGGTGATCTGTGGGTTGGCTGTAATCATTCTCGCAATCCTGCGCATATGCCGCTCCTGTATTTTTCTCGTCCTGTCAGACCTGGGTTTAACATCAACTGTTCCTGTTGCCTTCCATTTCCTGATTACATTCCTTACAGTTGAAAATGACAGTTTAAACCTACGAGATGGCTTTTTGTAGCCTTCCCCTAAACCAGTGGTCCCCAACCTTTTTGACAGCAAGGACCACTTTATTAGATGCAAATTTTTCAAGGACCGTTCGGGGGGGGGGGGGGGGGGGGGGGGGGGGGAGGGGTAGTGGGTCAGTTTTATACACAATTTACATAACATTTCTATTATTATTAAGTTATTAAGCAGTTCGCATATGTTTGCAACCCGAGATTTTTCTTCTTTTTTTGCATATAACAAAGACATATGCTTTGCATTTGCCATTCCAACAGATTGCACATCACAAACATTAACACTGCTATCTTTTTTTCGTGTCTGCTGTTCTATTAGAGGGTGACAATGAATTAAATTCCAATGGATGTTTTTTCAAATGTTGACAAGCAATAAGCAAAAGGTATCACTGAAAACCACAGAAAACAAAAACAGTACGAGGAAAGTTCGAAGAAAGAGATTTTTTTTACAATGTTTCTGTTTGGGGGTCGTTGTGCAAATGTGCACAACTGAGCTGCGACCACTGATCTAACTGCTCTGTGGATGATTCGTTCAAGCATTTCAAGGTCACTTCGTTGTAATGAAAGCATCTGCTGAATATACTTCGTAGTAACGCGATTTCTATAGACTCATGTCATTTGGGGAAACTGTCGGGACCAAAAAAGTTGTAATACTCTCTCACCTCAGTCTCTCTCTGCGCCGCTGCAAAGCCCTGCCCGCCAAGCGTTCTGAAAAGTCTGAGTGAGTCTCCGTTGCCGGCAGTTCTCTCGCGGCCCGGCTGCCAGTAGTGGGCCGCAGACCAGGGGTTGGGGACCCCTGCCCTAAACCATGAGACTGAACAATCTTTGTTTTCAGATCTTTTGAGAGTTGCTTTGAGGATCCCATGCTGTCACTCTTCAGAGGTGAGTCAAAGGGAAGAACAACTTGCAATTGACCACCTTAAATACCTTTTCTCATGATTGGACACACCTGTCTTTGAAGTTCAAGGCTTAATGAGTCAATCCAACCAATTTGGTGTTGCAAGTATTGCACAGTTACATGCATTCAATTCAGCAACATTACAAGGTGACCCACATTTTTGCACAGACAGTTTTTCACATTTGATTTAATTTCCTACAACTAAATACTACTTCACTAAAAATCTTTGTTCGGAAAACACTCCAGTACTCCAATGTTCCTAGGAAATGCAAGACATACCACTGTCATCTTTTTTGTTGAAAGTAAAGTAAATTATTATGCAGGCTGAGAGGGGTTCCCAAACTTTTTCATTTGACTGTATATTATATTACAAAAGAAAGAGAACAGTATATTTTATATTATTATATATATATATATATATATATATATATATATATATATATATATATATATATATATATATATATATATATATATAAAAACAAGCTGCTGCCACAATTGACACCCTGGGATCATGAACTAGACTAAGTCAGTAATTTTGTTTGATTTTATATACTTTATTAATCCCCAAATTGTCATTTCACATTACCATTGGGATTAAGAGCATAGGGTTAGCCATTGTATAGCTCCCTGGGACAATTTTCACGTTAAAGACCATGCTCTTGCCCTAGTTAATACAAACTACAGCCGTTATACTAAAAATCCACTTACCCTTCATTCTCTCAGAATATGGAACCAATGTAGGAAGCACCTTAAGACAGAAAAGCTTATCTGTTGCACCTCTACATAACAACCACCTTTTTTCACCCTCTCAAACATATACACTATTCAATGTCTGGAAAATGTCTGGGATTAAAACCCTTAAGAGACTTGTAAACAGAAAATGTATTTGCATCATATGAACAATTATGATTACTACTTTCAAGCTAGAAACTTTGCTAAACAGAACCTGCCCAACTTTTCCTCACCTTCCACCTTGTTCAATTCCAGAAGAGTTATTAATTTGAGTTTTGAAGACTCAGACAGCAGCTCTACAATTTATAATAAAATTAAAGTCCGTTCATTTCAAAGACCCCAGAGTACAATGGGGAAAGGATCTGTCATTCAATATTTCAGAAAAGGAGTGGAAGGCAGCCATGCACAGAATACACTCAAGCTCTATATGTGAAAAACATTCAATTATTCAACTTAAAATCTTAAAATTGTCCAAAATATTTCCAGGGCAAGATTCAGCCTGCACATGTTGCAATCGAGCTCCAGCCTCACTGGGCCACATGTTCTGGGTGTGCATCAAATTTGGACAAAATTCTTTGTATGCCTATCAGACAGCCTTGGTGTCACAATCTCCCCTGATCCATTAACAGCTGTGTTTGGTGGACTCCCAGACAGCCTTAAAGTAGAGAAGGACAAATAAACTGTAATTTCCTTTACTACACTACTAGGATGTAGATTTATCTTGCTCAACCAGAAGAATCCAAACCCCAGTACTTTTAAGTCAGTAGGTAATTGATGTTCTATGTTAACTGAAATTGGAAAAAAAAATCAAATTCTCACTTAGAGGATCTGTTCAAAACTTTTTTTAAACTATGGCAGGATCTAATCAATAACATTTTAGAAAAAGCTTCTATTTTGGGGAAAAGGATACCCTTCTATTCCTGCTCCTTTTATGGAGTAGTTTCAGTTGATGGCTCCTCTCTCTTTCTCTTGAAAAATTCTGCTTGGATTTGTTCAATTAGTCTTGACTATAAGGAATATTGTCTAATTAAAATCAATAAAAATGTAAAAGTCCATGTAGGATCCCTTCTGGCAGTAACACATACCAGCGCGGATCCTTAGCTTCGCCCTATATATACGTATATTATATAGTGTACTTCTTGTGTCACCACTTAAAAATAGTAAATTGCTAAATAAGCTAGTTATATGAAAACAGGTGAATTAAGAGTGTGGCAAATCTTCCTTCTTAAAAAAAATTCCACAAGCTTGTTTAACTAGTTCATCAACAGACTTACATTTTGCATCAAATACTGAATTGAAAAAAAAAACTTAACAGTACCTTAAGTCTAATGAAATAATTTTCATTATTAAATCAACAAACTGCAAGCCCCTAACAGACTTACTATACCTAGATTAGAAGCCCACCAAGTTTAAAATTTTACCAATAGCGTTGCTTTTTTGTTAATATTAGATAACATGTGGTGGCCAGAATGATAGGAATGCAGATGGAAACTAGTTAAGAGTAGACTTTGCAGAAATGTTAAAAGGTTTTTCCACAAATATGGAAAAAGTTGCCAACTAGTGAGGTAGCCAGCAATACTTTAGCGAACTTCAAAATCTGACAGGTTATTATTTTGGAGAAAGTATGTCACTGAGACTGAAAGGTCCGTTCTTATCAAAATTGTTGTAATGTATTGAAAATTAAATGGTTTTCCTTTAGTTATTTGGTTAAGACATTCAAACCTTACAATAAAACAATGATAACAGTGTTATTCGAACTGCAGTAAAAGTAAGTTGCAAGACTGAGTATACAGACATATTTAAGACAGTGTGTGGACATCTTCAAAAACTGAATTCCAAAAGAATTTCTTCCTACACCTTACCTACCAGAAATAATTTTAAACTAGAATAAATATAAAAAGTAAAAGAAAAACACAATCTAATACACAGAGGTTGTTTCCAACATCCTCCTATTTGAATTACATATTCATCGATCTTGGCAGCATTAGTAGTTTTACTGTAAGCTCAGATACACACCTAACCATCAGCATTAAATTCTTGCTTGTGTACAGAATGTGTGGATTGTTAATTTTTTTAATATATTAGATATTTTATTATTTATGACAACCCTAAGAATCTATTTTAACATTTTAAAATTACTTTAATACTCATTTTTCATGGTATTGATTCTACACCATGAATGCATTTCCAGTTCACCATGGCTCGAGCTACAGCCCTTTTACCATCTACTCACAAGTGTTTATATGATGGCAATTTCAAAAGCATTGTAGCCTTCACTTTGCAGTAAATGGGGAATGGGGAAAACGGGGGGGGGTCACAAGATACATGCAAGCCTAAATTTATGCAAGAATTGTAAGCAAACTGATACAAAATCATGGAAACCTCACTGTAAGCTGTTTTTTTTTTTTTTTATACAGGTTAAAATGTTTTTTGTATTTTGTAGCCAGTTAAAAGCTGAATGCATCAAGGTTAAGATTTTAATGCACACAGATCTGCAATTTACTTAAACATTTTTATCAAGTTGCATTAAATAGTATCGAAGTATCGAAAATTAATTTAAATATTTTTCTTAGTATTTATTCAAAGTTTGACATTTTGGCATTGTAACAACCCTATAAACATTTTTACTTAATAATACAGTTCTAAAACAAATACACATAGCAAAAAAAAAACAAGTCCTACTAAAAATACAGTTAATCCTATAAATAATACAGTTTAATTAAACTTAAACAACACTAAAAATACCATCCTTATCCAAGAGAGAATTAATTAGTAACGAAAAGCCCATTACATTGTATTTCCTCTTATGGATTAAAACAAAAATGAGTTAAACAGATATTGGCAGGAGTCTAGCAGACATATTTCAAAATTTCATTAATGAATTATTGCCAGAGTTTGAAAGAGCACTGCGCAGTTCTACACATAGAAAAACAGATTTTTTTTTCTTGTTTTAGGTAATATACTGTTTTCATTTTGAATTATGGCAGACACCAAAAATGCACCAACAATGTAGTGTAGGAAATTGTTTTTTTTTTTTTTTTAACAGATTGTCTTACAGTTGTGTTTCAGATGGATCTAGTCTTTTTGGAATGACTGATAAGCAACCACCTTAACTCAAGACTTGCTGCATTCATGTACAATCAGATAGATGCTAAGTCCAGCTTTTGGAACTGGAAATCCTATGTGAACGCCCATTGAACTCTTCCTCAAATTCAGACAGTTCCAAAAACTACCCAAATTCTCAGTTGTGATGTAATGCTGACCTTATACTTTACTTAACTGAATAAAACAAAAAAAATATGACCTAGTCAGCTAGCAATGCAATTCTGTGGTCAAATTGTAGTTAATACACTTAGTTTGCTTTTTTATTTTTTCACAAAAAATAGTTTACTTTTAATTGCCATTTTTGCAGACCAAGTAATAAATTAACAGCGTCCTCACATTTCTCTGAAAAGTTTGACTGGAAAAACCATATGAACACAAGTGGGCAAGTGAAATGTCACAAATCAGACATCCATCAAATCAGACAAGATTTTCTAGCAGTGAGCACTGTGACAGATGTGAAAATATTACTACAAGTAGGTGAAGAGCACAACAACAGTCCTCCTTAAGCTGGGGTCACACACAGTCTTCCTTAAAACCAAGCTCAAATGAAAACATAAGCATACCACATTACCATTTAGAAATAATAATGAAATCATAAAAAAAAAAAAAAAAAAAAAAAAACAACAACTAGCTGCTGACTAGCCAAGTACAAAGCACCATAGATAATTACATCACCGATTAAGATTTCAATATAGATTTTCTATGTTTCAAAATTTATGGTGCAGACAACTTAAGCCCGAAATACAACGTGATGATACAATCGGGCAAAGCTGACACAAAATTATTGTAATGATGGTAGACTACTTTTGTCACCATATAGAAGCTTCAATTATTGAATGACATAGTGCTCTATTAGCAATAAAATATTTTTGACCCATAACTTTGAGGACTGCCTTCTTAGAGGAATATTCCATCCAAAAATAGCTTCTTTATATATGTTGCTGACCCCATGCAATTTGTAGAGATGGCCAAGAAAAAGAAAGCTTTTTAATGTCATTTTTCCATAGTGAATACACAAAATTTCTAATAGAATACGTGTCAATGATGAACTACAGCCAAAATCAAAACTGTTCATGACCCAGTGTGAAGGGGCATCCTGTTTATGGACTGCTTTCATTTGCAAAGTTACTTATTTAACTATATTTTAGCAAGAAATACAGTACAAGTGTTTTGCAAGATGTGAGCATATGACAGGATAAGCTGGTATGTGGATAATGCAACACGAGTAACAGAAGATGTTATCATGGACGTTTTTTCAAATTGTTTGGAGCTGCCTGGAGTCAGACACCATTAGCCCCCATTCTACCAGAAATTTTATGTCCATTTTCCACAAAAACATGAGATTAAAGTCTTTCACAGGTATTAGTACAAAATACTTGGGGTATGGAACATAAAAATAAACAAACATATTGGGTTGAGTATACCTTTAATGCCTACTCTAGACCACTATATCACCTGAAACCACCCACTCCTGAATGGCATCAATTTCAACAACAAAGTCCCACAGGAATACAGAATGTTGGTGCAAAGTTCCAAGGAAGAACTCTGAATAAAATCAGCTGAAACATGGAGGTGTGCAGGTTAATGGCAAGGGTGAAAGATTCCAGATAAATAAATTTCAAGTTCTGCACATTAAAACCTCATTCAACTTGAAAACCACAATTCTTGCTTCACTTTAAAAAACTAGAGTAGGGACCACTTTCAAAGGGAAAATTATGGATGACCACCTTTTGAAGCTACACACAAACTACACATTTCATTTTCATATACTGGTAACTCATATGGTTTTAGTCTATCTAGCAGATGACAACAGAGTCTCTTCATGGCCGGATTCTACTGAATATCCATCACATGTTCACACTTCTAGACACTGGGTCAAAAGACAAATTTCACAAAATTTCCACTCCATCTGTATGAAGTTAGGAAAGACACATCAGACAGAGAAAACCTTGACGGCAGGAGCTTTTAAAGAACACTTAATATTTTAATGTTTCATACAGTCACTCCAACATGAAGGTGGTTAAACTTTCAACTCAAACATAAATTTGACAAAACTCGGAAGCAGGACTTTAATTAGGTTACAGTTTTCATGAAAAAGGGAAAACCTGAGATATGCAAAAAAATTTAAAAAGTTTTCAATCCATTGATAACTAAATGATGAAAAAGCATAATGTATTGACATACAGGCTGCATGAAAACAAAAACAATGCAGAACCAAATTAAATGAAATTAAGCAGAGACAAACTAGCACATATTGAGTAGAGACAAACTAGCACATAACTATTACAGCAAAGTATGCACATGAATACAATACAAAAAAACAAAAATAAAAACTATGGGGAAGTGAATAGAAGACGAACGAGGGAATCCCAGCTTTACACAGATAGACTTAAAAGTCTGCTCAATCATTTTCTTTAATCTTACACCAACAGAGTACATTTAAGATAAAAACTAAGTTTTTATTTTTTGAATGAACGACAAAAGAGCCAAATAAAGTTTGTTGTGCCAACATATTTTTGTGAAAAGATCTCAACAGTGTGTGTGTGAAACAGCTCTTGGAAATTACACAAAAACCCAGCAATTTGTGACACATCGGCCATGCCTGTGAACAACAAGAGGCAATGTGAACTTGTAATAAAATAAAATAAAATAAAAAAAAAAAAAAAAAAAAAAAAAAACACACACACACAACTAAAAAGGACTTCTAAAAAAAAAAAAAATTTAACAGCTTCTTAAAACTACACCCCATCCCACAATTTCTCATCACTAAACTGGATAAAATCAATTCAATAAGTTCCCAAGTGACTAAGGGACTGAACTGTTTGACTTATGGGCAATGTCTGGTAAAAGACACACACCAAACTGAAATATGAATAATAGTATCAATATATAAAGTGTGTAAAGTACAGATGTACATGCAGCATGTACCATTTTTAATCTACCTTCAAATATTCTACTATAAACTTAAACACAAATATTTGAATTTTCATCTTTGGCTACTTTGACTTTCATATTAAATAAATAAATTGGAACCCTTTTGTTCCTTATATTTGTACATCTAAGTAACAAGCAATAATGAGAAAAATTAAGTCCACCTTTCTTTGACATACCTGGACATATCAGGTTTGAACTTCATTTACAACAGTATTTATAAATATCTCTCTATATATAATCTTCATTTGGATCTTGATCTTTGTTTGTCCGCGAATGAATGAGACACCTAAAGCATAGGCATTGCATTAAAAATCTCCTCCACACTTACACTACTGAAGACTGTAGTACTCCAGTCACACCTCAAAACACAGACATTCAAACTAAACAAATTATTGTGCTTTAAATTAACTCATCTTTATATATAATCTTCATTTGCATCTTGATCTTTGTTTGTCCACGAATTCCACACATGCGTAGACCACCTTCCAGTTTAGTACATTGTTGTTACTCACGGATGTCAACAATGTGCCGGAATAACGAAAGGGGTGGTAGACAGTGTTACACTGGTTAGGCCTGAGGCCTGATTACAGAATAAGATTGCCGAAGATAAAAAGGTACGTGCCTACATAACATATGAATGAAAGAAAGACAGTGGGTAAAATGAATGACAACGTAATAGCACGTTCCGGAAATTATTATTGTTACGTTGTAGCCGGCGAGTGCTGCGCGTCTCGCAGTTGTACCTTGGCTTGCTCACATGTCAGTGAAGTGATCCCTATTTATGCTTTGAAGAGCCTGGATACCTATGTGTCCCCCTTTTATAATCATTGCTCCGTGTATATTGCCTTACTCTTTGGATTGCCACAAAGCAACCTGCGAGACTGGAGAAAGGTTGAGAAGGGATTGTGAGAAGAAACGACAGCGTCGTGAAAATGAGACGGACTGAACGGAGAGAAGCAGAAATGCTCCTACACCACCACATAATTACTATTCGGACAGTGATTCAGAGTAGGCCATTCCTATCGAATCAGTGTCCAAGGATTTTCTTTTGTAATTTTGTTTCCCTTATAAAAAAATCATAATGCTGTGCGACGAAGGGCACAGTTCACGACTGGCAGCCGCGTTTAAACAGGGAGCCCTTCACAGACAACTTTAACACGCGCAACGCAGTTGGGCGCACATGGCTAGTAGCAAATATAATGTAAATGTAGCATTAAGTTTGTTCCATTTTCTAATTCATTGCACAGTTCAAAAAAGAAAAAAAAAAAGTACATAAACCCCTACATTTATCACTAATTACTAACACCAAAAATTAGTAAATTAGTGAGGAGAGGCAGTGAGGCAATTTCTGCCACAGTAGACACTGACGGCTATTAGACCTAAGTGTGTACTTACTTCTTCCACAAACATCCTCACAGCAAATTGCTACATCATATGACACTTATATACACAAACTACATTAAACACACAGTAAAACTAAGTACTTTCAATGATTAACATTAAGAAGTCTTGACAATAAAATTGATACCAATACTAGGATATGATCAGTTGATAAAAGAGGGTAGGTAAACAAAATCTCCAGTCAACAACATTCCTGGAGAAATAAACTTCTTCTGGGTCAGGGATCCATAGTTGGTTATGACAGACAAAGCCACAGCTTTGGTCAACTCTCAAAACGAGTCTTCTACCCCCATACTGAGCATTCAACAATTTCATAAGTACATGCAGAATAGATTAAATGGTTTCATTACTGAATCGTAATGTCTCCAGTATTCTTGGTGTCACTAACCATGGGCAGAAACTGAAGCTGTAATACTAAAACTAGGAACTGCAACCACATAACACCTGCTCTGAATAGTTTTGAGTGGCTTTCAGTAAAGTTTTGGACTGATTTCCAAATCCTTCACCTTACACTTAGAGCACAAGTTATTAAAAACCTTACATACCTAACAGAACTTACCAAAGCATATTTATCACAACAGACATTACTCAAAATGCAAATATTCTGACCATCTCAATGATAAATACAGTGCATTCTAAAAGTATTTAGTGCCTTTTGAAAGTCATCAACATGCTATGTATTTCAAAAGATACATTCACATATTCCTCCAATAAATACTTTGACAAAGTATTTGGATTAAAATTTTATGTTTAAAATGAGATACATTTTCCTCATTTGGACCTAACTGAATAACTAATTTCTACCAGTGAGCAATTAAAGGTCACATTTTCTGGATATAAAAAAAGTTACTCTGTGTAGGGGTCATTAGCCAGGCTGTGAACCCCCTGTGAAAATGAAGAGCGAGATACAAATAAATAAGTTGGGAAAAGGTGACAAAAATGTACAGTATACTATATACAAACATTGAGTAACTCAGTAAAGTTTTGAAATCGTAACAAGAATATCAGTGTCCAGAAGGGGAATGATGAAAAATACACCTATCTTCATTTTACTGTTTGTTCCTCTTAAGTCAAGCTAAAAAGTTTGAAACACTTCTCAAAATAATGTAGCAGAAGACTTAATATGTAAGCTCTTAATTTAGCTCATCAAAACAGAAAAATAAAAAACGACTTGTGAATTTATTTCTCTTTAACAGACAAAACAGTCTTTTTGCCAAATGCTCAATAACTAACAAATATATTGTTGCACCTTTTCTCCAGTGGTTTTAATAAAGCAAGTGTGAAGGGACTTCAGAATAACTCCGTACATAGCCACTTGAGTCATGCCACGTGCCAGAAGACACACAAATCTCTCTTAAGCTGAACCAATTCAACTTCTGTATCCCATTCTTGACCTCTCTGCTCACTCACAAAGCTCTAAAGCTGAAGGCGCACTATGCTTGCCAAGAATACGTTTCTCAGATAAATCAGCGCAAAAGAAACCATCTCTCTTCAAAGATTCACTGGACACTCACTCTGCTTTATGGGCACATCCCTTTGCCTAAAACTCTCCATTTTCTGGTTCCTGGTTATTCTCAATTTACTACCCTTTCTGAGGTTCTTGCACACAACTGTTTCCCATTTTATTCTTTGAGTTTTCAGTGTATTATCTAAAAAAAATCTTGCAACATAATGCTCATTTAACAAAGACCCTTTGTTATAACACTCTAATTTAAAGTCAATTTTATCTGCCTCTAACTAGGAGACTGGATAGACAGATGTGTAGTTAGGATAAAGAATTAAGTAAATTTAAAAGGATCAAAATAAAACATTGTTATTATTTAGCCAGAAATTGGGGGTTTGCAGGCACCTGATCATCTTTCTATAATTACTAGGCTTGCTTAACAGGTTTACAAAACCACAACACTTCACAGGATTGTATTTTTACAGGAATGACTGAATCGCAAGCCACACACAGCAGCTACACAAAGTGGGGGGAAAAAAAAAGCATACACAACTACTACAGGACACAAGAGGGTCTTTAGAAAACAACAAATTAATGTTTTACTACTTTTAAATAATACATGAAGACACTGACCTCTGTGCATTAAGTGTGAAATATGACTCCATGTTGAAATAAGCAGGCAGGAACACCGATACAAGTATCTTTTTCATAGGATATTCATAGAATTACCTGCATATTCAACAGTTTGTGGGAACCAATTTAAATTAAAAAAAAAAAAAAAAGACTGCTAACTAGTGATCTCAGCTTTTTTTATGAGATATGTACAATCTAAACTTTAAAACATGGGGGAAACCAGAAGCTGCAGTAACATACAGTGCATCCGGAAAGTATTCACAGCGCATCACTTTTTCCACATTTTGTTATGTTACAGCCTTATTCCAAAATGGATTAAATTCATTTTTTTCCCTCAGAATTCTACACACAACACCCCATAATGACAACGTGAAAAAAGTTTGAGACTTTTTGCAAATTTATTAAAAATAAAAAAAATTGAGAAAGCACATGTACATGTGGAAAAAGTGATGCGCTGTGAATACTTTCCGGATGCACTGTATATGCACTAGATGGAGAAATCAACATTCAATTGGGAACAACACTGGCCTTGAATAAATGCTCCACACATCAATTAAAATTAAGTGGAAACCAAATTAGCATATGAACCTCTTCACTGCACAATGGTTATGTTTACTATCTTTTGACTGTCTGGCAGGGAAAAAATGAGCACTCCGCTGAAAAGCAGCAGTACAAAACTGTGAAAATGTTTCATCATTTTGTTATACAGGTAGTCCCCAAGTTACGGACATCCGACTTACAAACGGGGCCGCAGCTGATCCTTCATCTGTCCGGGGGACGCAACGCAGGCTCCTCAGTAACTGCCGCTCCATCATCTTCTGCCTGGGGACGCTGTAAACAGTGGCTGGAGGGGGCAGTTTCGTTGCTTACACACTGTAGTGTCCCTCGGGCGGCTCCGGTTAATGAATGCGGCGATGGGAGCTGCACCCCATTCATTCTCAGTGGGTGGCTGGGTGCACAGCAAGCGGTGACGCCACAGCAACCGCTTGTGTGCAGGACGGAGGCTTGATAGGCGGTTCGCTGCTACTGCTCCTGACTGGATGGAGGTTGGATTCTTTCTCGGTGGCCGGGTGTTGATGCTGCAAGCAGTGACCTGGTTGTGGCTGAACAGAGACCATTGAGGGTGAATGTGGAGGCAGGGGACAGCATTGTAGTGTGCTTCAGGTGGCTGTCTATTGAATGGGGGTGGTGGTGGGTGATTCACTACCCACCTGTGGCCGCACCCTGTTCGTTCTTGTTGGGCAGACGCTGCAGGCAGCATACTATATGCAAGTGGAGGGGACTGTGTGGTGGGCAAATGGTGAATTGCTCCTCGCCGCCCCCATTCATTCTCAATAGCAAGTCTGCTTGTACTGTTACATACATAGTAGGAAGCTGTCTCTCTTAAGTACACCAGATGTGCTGACGAAGGGTACCTTCCTGCTGTGATAGCATGTACAGTGCTGTGCAGAAGTGCTCATCTTAACCTTTTCTCTTCACCCTTCAACAATGTCTCTGAAACACAAACCTAATGCAAGTGCTGGTGATACAGTAAAGAAGAGAAAAACCATCACCATGGAAAATAAAGTAGAAATAACAAAAAGTTCAGAGAGAGGTGAAACTCCATAATTCATTGGCAGAGTACTTGGTTACAGTCGGTCAACAATAGCATTTATTAAAATAATGTACCTGTTCCGACTTAAATACAAATTCAAACCTACAGTCCCTATCTCGTACGTAACCCGGGGACTGCCTGTACAAAAAAAGCCTAACAGAATTTGGCCAACTTGTTTAGGTTTTACCTTCATCACAAATCTTACTCATTAATAAACTGTCAGTGAATTCTAAACACTAAATGTACAAATAGGCAGTATGGTGTAATGGTTAAGTCAACAGACTTTAAACTGTAAGGCTGTCAGTTCAATTTCTCCATTAACTTACCGAGTGACCCTGAGGAAGTTGTTTAGCCGGATTGTGCACTTACCTTTAAAAATACAAGTAAACAGTGGAAATCTGTGCTGATCTTGTAAGTCATCTTGGATAACAGCATTACCTCAATACACCAATTAACTAGGACTGGTTAAACGTAGTCCAAAAGAGCCATGGTATAGAGGCTTGTTACTTAAAATGTTCTGTCTTAACTACATCTTATCTAGTTTTACCTGTTCCTAAGCACTCTAAAATAAATATCAATAGCATTCATTTTGGCTTCCTCTTAAATATATGTGCATAAATGTGCTGTCATAATGGTCACTGGAATTCATTTATTCTGCTCAGCTTCTCACTCATGATTATCAAGTCTTTCCTGTGGTCTACCAATGCTACATTTTTCTTTCTTTACATCTACCATTATGATCTTACTGTCAATCAGTTTGTATGTGTGATATTAAAATCATTAAAAAAATTCACATTACATACAAATACCATTTGACAGTGCATGCCAATAATTGCACTATACAAAATAAAGACCACTGATGTTAAGCAATTAGCACTGGTACGAACAACTAGTGCTAAATTACCTAAAACATAATATCCTCAAACTCGCATAATTCAATTCATGACTCCAAGGACCTAAAATCTACTGTGGCAGCACAGGCAATAACCAACCATGCAAGGGGAAGTATTCACTGCTAGACCCACTCATGCAAACAACCAAGGACCAATTTAAAGTTACCAATCAACCAAATACACACCGGTATAGGACGCGTCTGGCAGAGAAAAACCAGAGTACACAAAAAGGGACCCAACAACAGACATATTGACCAAATATCATACACACAATGACTGGAAATAGGCAAGAGCACAGGGCATTGAGTCTAAAGGGCAGTTGTATTAACCACTGCACCACAGATTTAAGCAAAGAGCATGTACTCAAGTTTTACATTTATTTTAAAACAGAATAATAAAAAAAGCCATTAAATGGACTGCCACCCTTTACCCTACCCTACACTCAATGCTACTAGGATAGGCTCTGCCAAGAAGTAAGAGATCTATAATATATTAAAGCAAATGAGGAGACAATTCAGAGAAATTAGAGAATAATGGGGATTGTGTTAGAGGGGTGAAAAAGAGAGTGCAGGCAGGGTGGAAAGGGTGGAGAAGAGTGACAGGAGTAGTTTGTGACAGACAGGTATCAGCAAGAGTGAAGGGGAAGGTCTACAGCAGGGGTCCCCAACCACCGGTCCGTGACCCACTACCGGGCCGCAGCCGTCTGACAGCCGGGCCGCGAGAGAACTGCCGGCAACAGAGACTCACTCAGACTTTTCAGAACGCTTGGCGGGCGGGGCTTTGCAGCGGCGCAGAGAGAGGAGAGGGACCGAGGTGAGAGAGTATTACAGCAAAGTATTGTTACGGTCCCGACAGTTTCCCCATATGACACGAGTCTATTGAAATCGCATTACTACGAAGTACATTCAGCAGATGCTTTCACTACAACGAAGTGACCTTGAAATGCCTGAATGAATCATCCACAGAGCAGTTAGATCTGTGGTCGCAGCTCAGTTGTGACGTTTGCACAACGATCCCCAAACAGAAACACTGTAAAAAAAATTCCTTCTTCGAACTTTCCTCATACTGTTTTTTTTTTTTGCTGTTTTTGTTTTCTGTGGTTTTCAGTGCTACCTTTTGCTTATTGCTTGTCAACATTTGAAAAACATCCATTGGAATTTAACTCATTGTCACCCTCCTACAGAAACGGCAGACACGAAAAAAACGATAACAGTGTTAATGTTTGTGATGTGCAATCTGTTGGAATGGCAAATGCAAAGCATATGTCTTTGTTATATGCAAAAAAAGAAGAAAAATCTCGGGTTGCAAACATATGCGAACTGCTTAATAACTTAATAATAATAGAAATGTTATGTAAATTGTGTATAAAACTGCCCCCCCCCCAGACCGGTCCATGGAAAAATTTGCATCTAATAAAGTGGTCCTTGCTGTCAAAAAGGTTGGGGACCACTGGTCTACAAGATGGTAGTGAGACCAGCTATGTTATATGGGTTGGAGATGGTGGTACTGACCAGAAAGCATGAGACAGAGCTGGAGGTAGCAGAGTTAAAGATGCTAAGATTTGTATTGGGTGTGAAGAGGATGGATAGGATTAGAAAGGAGCACATTAAAGGGTCAGCTCAAGTTGGATGGTTGGTAGACAAAGTCAGAGAGGCGAGATTGCATTGGTTTGAACATGTGCTGAGAAGAGATGCCGAGTATATAGGGATAAGGATGCTAAGGATAGAGCTGCCAAGGAAGAGGAAAACAGGAAGGCCTAAGCGAAGATTTATGGATGTGGTGAGAGAGGACATGCAGGTGATGGGTGTAACAGAACAAAATGCAGAGGAAAGAAAGATATGGAAGAAGATGATTCACTGTGGCGACCCCTAACGGGAGCAGCCGAAAAAAGAAGAAGAAGAAGAAATGAGAAGACAATTCCACCCATCAAGTTGGTTTGGTCAGCTAGAATTCAGGATACTGGATGCAAACGGTTGCAATGCTAACCACTATGTCACCATGCCCCATTTAAGAACTAGAACAACATATTGAAAAGCACTGTGAGAAATATTCAGAACATTCAAAACAAGCTAATGATCTCAACAAGGCAAATTTATTCAGACTACTTGTCAGTAAAACCAAACCGAAAAAAAAAATTTTAAAAATATTTAGCTTAAGGCTCAAGTCATATAACTAACTAAAAAACTGATCCATCAATCCATTCCCCTAATGCCAAAAACAAAAAAAAACACCAGAGAAGACTTGCAGATCCCACACATAATGCACACCTGCTGAGAACAGGACTAGGATCTAATCACTAGAAAGCTTCATCACCACCCTATGACTCTTTCAAAAGGTCATTATGCATCAGGTTAAGTGTGCAAATAACAAGAGGTTCGTTTAAAGAATACTTTCGCTTTCAGCTGAAGGATTTGTGGAAATAAAAGCCTGTCACTGTGGCGTTCTTGTTTGACTATTCCTGTGCTAAGGTGTTGGAACTGTAAATCAGTCAATCTGAAGTACAGTTCCTGAGGACCCCCGTGGCTGTAGGTTTTTGTTCCAACCAATTTCACAAAGAGCAAGACATTTTTAACTTTAATTGATTACAACTTTTAATTACTTGGTCTTATCTCCGTCTCATGTTGTGTTAAAAGTGGAATATGAGAATGCAAAGAGGAAATGTGACAACTAGTTACAGCTACTGTATGTAAAACAAGATAACAGCAAGATCTTTTCTAGTTCATCCAGCAGATGACAGGGGATGTTAGGAAAGAAAAATAAAGAACCTGAGAGGGGAAAAAAAAAACAACATCAAGAAGATACTTCCATTTACTGAAAATTAAGATCCTCGGAACAGAGTAATCAAAGTAAAGATGAGCAGGCAACATATACCAATCAGAGGGGACATTAGAACCAATGACAGGTGAAGTGAATAACATTGATTATATCATTACAGTGGCATCGGTCAAGGGGCAGGATATATTAGACAGCAAGTGAACAGTCAGGTCATGAAGGTAATGTATTGGAAGTAGGAAAAACTAGGTATCACAGTTTGGCCTATGTCAAAGCATCCCCAAAATAGCAGGTCTTGTGGGGTGTTCCCGGAATGCAGTGGTTAGTACCGAAAGTCCATGGAAGGACAACCAGAAAAAAGACGACAGCGCTATAGTCACTCAAAGCTCAGTGATGCAAGATGCATGTCTGTCGTTTAATTGGGAAAGAAATGGCAGAAGGATGCATTATGGGAAGAAGGCAAACCGGCAGAGGCAATGTGATACTGTTGGCAATATTCTGTTGGTAAACTATGGGTCCCAGGATTTATGTAGATGCTACTTTGACACATATCACCTACCTAAAGGATGTTGCAGACCATGTACACCCCTTCATGCAACAGTATTCTATGATCATGTTGGCCTGTTTCAGCAGGATAATGTGCCCTACCAAACTGCAAAAATTGTTCAGGAATGGTTTGAGGAACATGCAAGAGTTCATGGTTTTGACTTGCCCCCTCAAAGTCCCCAGATATCAAACAGTTTTGGCATCTGTGGGATGTGCTGGAAACAAGTTTGATCCATGGAGGACCCGTCTTGTAACTTACAGGATATAAACGATCTGCTGCCAACATCTTGGTGCCAGATACCACAGGACACGTTTAGAGGTCTTGTGTAATCCATGCCTCAAAGGGTCAAAGCTGTTTAGGCAACATAAGGTAGGCATACACAATATTAGACAGGTTTTAAGGCTGTGATTGATCAGTGTATACAGAATATGAAAACACAGAAATTACGGATCATACTACTAAATAAAGAGCAGCCATTAATTTATTTATGGAATGGATAAACAGTTATCAAAACAGTACATAAAAGACTAGAGAAATGTGTCACATAGTAATGAAGATCTTATGAACTGGAGTGGGCAGAAGCTCGTAAAATAAAAACAATTTTGTTACTTCTTACATGATGTTGATAAGTAATGTTCTGAATAACTACTTTGTACATGAAACGTAAACAAGATAAGTACACAGCTGCATCATTGTTAAAGTCCTACCTAACTTGTTACAATCCGGGCTATTTGCAGTTGCAACAGGCCAACACCAATTCCAACTTATATCTGAAACATCAATTCGATTTCTCTTTTTTTCAAGCTAATTTCTTGGTTGAGGTTTCCATTTTTCTTTAAACAAACACACAACCTTCCATGAAAGATAAAACTGACAGAAGTAATTAGCATCCACCATTTCTTATTCTATAGAGCAGACACTTTGCTCATATTTCTTTTAATGGGTTAAGTTTTAACTCAAAAGCAAATGACAATGACATGGACTAAATTATTGAGACCCCTAGCCTAATATGTTGTAGCATAATGCAGTCCTAATGAGACTCGTACACCTCTCCACTGGCAATCTTGGAAACTGTGAGTTTCAGCACTTTCAATAGAGGTTCATTTGGATTCAGATCAGAACTAAAAGTAGGCCTATTCAGAATTAAAAACACCAACATTATTGGGTTGTCTTAGTTATACGTTTTAGGTCCTCATTCCAGCCGGAGGACCCATGACCTACAACTGAAATAGAGCTTTCTGACACTAACCAAATGAAAATGAAGTGTCTGCTCCATGGAATAAAGAATGGAGGATGTCAATGATTTTTGTCAGTCTCAACTTACTTCACAGAAAATTGTAATTTTTTAAATAGTAGAAGGGTACCAATACTTGACTATCTGTAAATTAATTTTTAAAAACATACAAAAATTCTTGCTTCATTATGTAAATAAATATTTAGACGAGTCAATATGTAATTGTTGGATCGATCCAAAAAACACACGATAGAAAAGTAGGGTGGTCAAATTAACCAAACATTATGGTCTGAATATCAAAATTCAAAAAAATAATTTATTCAAACTTAAGATTCATGACTCTGGGCACTACACATGCATTTGTATATGCTTTTTAATACTTTATTATCAATGTAACAGTTGCAGCGTCAAGAACAAACATAAATGGCAAAAAAATTCCCAGCAAGATACTTCAAGATATCAAGTTCAAGATATTTGCAGTTACTAGTGCTAACAAAGTACTAACCGACATCCATGGAAACTGCATCAAATGCGATGAATAAGTCCATCTGTAAATGGATCTACAGTTTTTTGACAACAGGAACAGCATGTTGGGATTGGCTCCTACCTCTCAGATCATCTTTGTCAGTAAAGGTGTCCCTCCCTCCATGTGCTCCCTTCCCCGTTCTATTCATTGTACACCAATTACAGTAGGCCCACTGACCCTTCAGTAAAATTCCTCAAGTTCACCGATGACAATCATCCTTGAATTTAACACTAATGATAATGAAACTGCATAAAGTACAGACAAGAGGAGACTCATCTTGTATCTTAGTGTGCTACAAATAACCTGGTACGCAATAGCACCAAGGCAGTGGAAATGGTCATGACTTTTGCAAAAATGAGCTACAACCACTTCATCAAGAAATTAATGATTCTATTGTCAGTATGGTGGAATCCTTCTATTTTTTGGGCACTACTATTACACACACTCTTAGCTGAAATATTAACACCACTTCCATCACCAAGACACTCAGCAGCAGATGTACTTTTTATGCCTACTAAAGAAATTAAATGTTTCCCAGCTCATGCTAGTACAATTAAAGCATGTTGTGAGGTCTGCCCTTCTATCTACTGCAAACCCGTATGCATCTGGTATCATAAACTGTCAAAAATATCACCGTCTCATCTGACACAGGGCATTACTTCCAAATGTTCCCACTTGGTACACACTTTAGATCAATTAAAACCAATATTAGCAGGTACCTAAACAATTTCCTTCCCAGAGCTATAACACTCACAACCAGGTTAAATTACTCACCTTCCTCACTTAATTTGTGCACTCTTTCATATACAGGATGAAGGTATGCAAGTATACAATGTACATGTATGTATGCAAGCATACACTCTATACACATTCATTTGCACAACTTAATAGTTGCACTATTCTGCAACTGTTCATAATGCATGTAGTTTAATGTTATTTGTATATGATGTTCTGTTATGTTATAAACAGCTTCAAATCTACCAAGTTAAATTCCTGCACATTAAGTACTTGAATAAAACGGACTCTGATCAAATCAAACTTAAAGTAAGTAGCTAAGGGGCCACCAAAGTGACATGGGAGCAGACATCTGAGGAACGGAATATGGCAGATGCACAGAAAAGAAAGGCACCAAGGGTAATGTTATCACAGTGCAGCGGTTTGACGTTTCTACCCATTTATTTAGCCAATGATGTACAGTAGGGGCTGTATTTTTACTTACATCTTGGCTGGAAACTTTCAAACTTAAAATAATTTCCCAACTTCACACGTTACTCTAATTGACTTAATACATGAATTATTTTGTATCTACTTCATTTATTTAACAAGGGGGTTTTCTCCATAATAATGATCAAGTGGCAGACTTATTTCAGCTTTTAATCATTGTGTCAGATTTTCAATGGGTCAAAGGTTTACACAAACCAAGTTGACTGTATGTTTAAACACCATGGATAACACCAGGAATTGATGCAATTACTCTTAGCAGCTTCTGACTTGTTAATTGCCATAATTAGTTGTTAATTGGGACACCTGTGGCTGTATATAAAGGCCTACCTGTAGAGCCAGTGCCTTCTTGTCGTTCAGACAATGAGGAAATCAAAGGAACTGAGTCAAGACCTTAGGAGGAAATTTTTGGGTTCCTCCTCAGATGCCATCTCCAAAAGGTTTAAAGGAACACCAAGCAATCTTACAATCTATTGCTTGAGGGACCAACAAGTTTGTTTCGAAAGGATCAACGGAACCCAAAAATAACTCCGGAACCGGTGAAGGTGATGGAAACAATGGTGGTCATCATGACCATTAAGAGAGCACTTCGTCGGCATGGACTAAAAGGTTGTTGACCAAGGACGAAACTATAACTCCAGAATCAACATTAAAAAAAGTTAGAGAACGGTTTGCAATTGCTCATCACGACAAATTTATTCACTGGTCTGAAGAAACAAAATCTGAACCTTTTGGCCATAATGTTCAGCAATATGTATGGTAGCTAAAGGGCGAGACTCTTAATCCAAAGATCACCATCCCAACTGCACAACACGAGGAAAACGGTGTCCTGTTGTCCGGGTGTTTTTCTGGAAAAGGGGCCTGGGTACTTCATAAAATAAAAGGCATCATAAAGGAGCATTATCTGGAAATTCTGAAGTAAGAACTCAAGACATCAGCAAGAAAATAAAATCATGGTTGCAAATCCAACAGAACAACAATCCCAATCACACTTCATTACAGTGGTAATGAAATGACTTACAAACAACAATGTGACAGTACTGGAATGGCCATCACAAAGCCATGGGAAATCTGAGAACTGACCTAAAGAAATCTATCCAAGGCAGAAGGCAATGAACTTGACCTGATGTAATTGTGTCTGGAGGAGTAGGCCAAAATTCCAGAAAAATATTTTGAGAAACTTGTGGAATTTTATCCCAAGTGCTTCAGGTTAAGTAAATTTACATTAACATGTTAACTTTTGACTCACTGAAAATTTGCCATAGTGACTAAAAGCTGGAATAAATTGGTCAAACATTATTTTGGAGAAAAATCACTCCAGGAAATGAAAGTGGATACACACTAACTGACTTAACACATGAACTGTTTGGTAACGTGGTATGTGAGAAGTTGGTGAATTTTACGGTCTCATATTTTTTTTTAGCCAAGTGGTGTTTAAACTTCATGGCTTCGACACAAAGAAATGACGCAGAAGTGCGAGGATACACTGTTCTCTCATCCACGCAAACCGGATAACGGGAAGCAGAAAGTAGTGCAAACTTAATGAACCGAACCCTTCAGTTCAGCAAATCCCCCACGTCAGCACACTCGTTAACCAAAGAAGTCAATTAACTTTACGGGATGACAAGATTCAAACGTGAAAAAGCATTCGACTAGTTCTAACGGAATTTTTGCACTCCTATAACCCCGACTACTATTCTTTATCCACTAACAGTTTCTTTTTTTTTTTAATCGTTCATCACATGCCTCTATCCTTCAAGTACATTTCTTTTCCTTAACGCATTCCTGTGATCGATTACTCAAGTTCGAAAAATTGAGAACCGAAACTCCGCTCTAAAAGATAGGGACTAGCAATAGCTGACCACCGTACTAAATGAGAAAATGAATGATTCAAAACTAGATGCTGAATTATGAAAGGTTAGGAAATGCCAAAAAATACATAGGAGAGGCCAAAAACAGTTCGAGGGATTAAACGGACTGTAGATAAACGATGGCTGGATTCGTTAAGCGTTTTTAAAAAGTGTTGTCGTGCACCATTCAAAACGAAAAAAGTTGGACAACAAAAGAAAGGGACTAGCGAGGGAGCGCTTCCGGTATTAGGAGTTAACCAGATCGCCAAATTTCTTTTCAGTGTTCAAAATGCAAACCGCTCAAAGTGAAGTTTAAAGAAAACCAGCAGGAATCCCATCTGAGTATGAAAGGTTCAGTAAAAAGAGTTGAAAGACGATATAGGAAACGCATCCCTTTGCCTTATTAATTTTTAGCAAGGAGGGAGGGGGATGTGATGCTATTTCTGCCATTGAAGTGGGCAAGATTTCTTTTCGTGAATCAAAACATCAAAAAGCTGAATAAAAGTTCATCTTGTCTAGTATTCTGGTGCGTGGACTAACCCCACATTACGTTTTTTGCATCTCGAAGCTTTTCTGCTCATGTTCCAGGCTTGCGGCCTGCTCTCCCTTCGCCGCTTCTCTTGCCTCCCGTGTCGGATTTTGCAGCGCACGCCAGGCGGCATTTAAAAGACAAGGAGAAGGCCAAGGACGGCCTCACGCGGTCATATAAAAAGGTTTAATCTCATAAAACGCACAAGCACCGTCCTCGGTGGGGCAACCCCGAGGAGCCCCCCACCACAGACGGGTGACCCCCCCAACCGAGCGACCGGCTCCGATCCACCTCACAGAACCGAGCCGGCCAACCCCGCCGGAGGTCTGGATCGCTTAGCGCTCGCCTTCCGAGGAGAGCGAAATTGATGAAAAAAAAAACCAAGTAAAACACTGGCGTTTGCACACGCACTCACACATCAAAATATATAAATATAAAAGACAACAACAACAACTCACCGCATTAATTTCTCTTCTCCCTGCAGATCCAAGATGGCTGTGTATTCTACAATCGAGGATGCTGGGTGAATAGCCTTTACCCTCTGACCTCGCCGCCACCTCCAAAACCATCGCTCTCTCTGCTGCTAGCGCTGGCTGTTCCGGAGCGGTCCGCGTCTCCTCCTGCCGGCTACCTTGGGGCGACAGCACCTGCCCAAGCCGAGTCTTCTTGTTCAGAGTAAAACAAAAGCTGTGTCCTAGTTAACACGAAGAAATACGCCGCGTCGGTCCTTTAAATGGAGGAGGTTTTATGTTCTTGTTGATCGATCGTGACGTTAATTCAGCGAAGACGACAAAATATCAATTGACAATGCAAAAAGAAAACAAAATAGTACAGCGAAAAGAAAACGAAATGCCAGCGAGATGTGTCCGAGGCGGCTGACGCTTCTCTAGCGGGCTTCACGGTCGATCCCCCGCGCTAGCCGCTCAGCTCGGCTTTTTGTGCGCGCGAGAAGTGTGATGTCCGTGAAGACGTGGGGAGCGGCGGCCCGGTCACGGTCACGGTGAGACGTTATCTCGGCAAAATGCGTGACATGTGCATAGTAAGCAACGCGCGATGGAACCGATGACAAGGGCAAAAAACGCTTGGGGAGCCCACTCGTGCGGGCCGTTCAGCTGTTTGGCTTGCTCTCGACTTTTCCATTACACTTTACGTTGAATGTGAGAAACGGTCCGGAGAGCTCTTCGTTAGGAACCTACCGCGATGCTCGTGACATCATGCAGAAGGCACAACGGATGTTTATTTGGAATCGTTGATACCACCAGCGGTCAGTAAACGGTGAGGTTACCGATCAAGGTGTGACGCCTGGTTCACGGGCGTCACGTGATCACGTCGTCCCACCTGGCTATGTTCCACAAATAGGGAAAAATAACGTCAAGGGCAAGGCGCTATATAAACTGCGGTTTGGGTTAACGTTTTAAATAAGTTGAACGCCCCTTTTTTAGTTTTACAAAAAATATATAACAGTAATAATGTGACAGAATTATTGAACATACAATTAAATGTCCCAATCAACACCACCTTCAATCATTTTTTTTTATTCTTTTGAGAGTTCTGTGTGTAGCATCATTCTTAGATAGCATTTTCACAAATCCCTCAACCCATTCTACACACTCACTGTGTGAACCTGAACATTAAAGCACTTACTTTTTTAAAATGTCCATAAAAAATGTAATGTTTCAAACCATGATGAAAGCTACCCGACAATGCCTTGTTTTCTAATAAAAAGCATACACCACCAGCCACATAAATCACAGCAAAGCATATGTAAACAGGAGATAGAAAACTGAAAACCCTTTACAGCAAGCAGGATGGTATAGTGGTTAAGGATTTGGACCTCAAACCATGACACTGTTGTGGCACTGTGTGACCATGAGCAAGTCACTTCACCTGCCGGTGCTCCAATTGGAAAACACAAAAGAAATGGAACCAATTGTATCTCCCAAATGTAGTCAGTCACCTTAGATAAAGGTGTCAGCCAAGTAATAATTTCTAAACTTCACAGTAAATTTTATTTTACATTTACTTTCACTTTCTCAAACAAGTCCCGGGGCCATGCCAAAAGTAGCCAGCAAAATCTTTTATTTAAGTTGAGGTAAGTTTCAATAATTGGGAATCAAATCGCTATTAACTAGTTGGAAGACAAATAAACGTAACCACCACACCTCCATCGCAGCTTACCCAGTGTGGTTTCTGTGCCATTTTTAAAGCCTCAATATTTCATAAAACTTACGCTATTCCTGGGATGCCATTGAGATACCATAAAGTTTATATTCTGAGTTGGATATTCTGAGTTAACCAAAAATATTTACTGTATGTGCAAATACAAATAAAGTGCACTGTGTATATATATATATATATATATACAGTGCATCCAGAAAGTATTCACAGCGCATCACTTTTTCCACCTTTTGTTATGTTACAGCCTTATTCCAAAATACTGTAGATTAAATTCATTTTTTTTTCTCAGAATTCTGCACACAACACCCCATAATGACAACGTGAAAAAAGTTTACTTGAGGTTTTTGCAAATTTATTAAAAAAATTAAAAAACTGAGAAATCACATGTACATAAGTATTCACAGCCTTTGCTCAATACTTTGTCAATGCACCTTTGGCAGCAATTACAGCCTCAAGTCTTGTTGAATATGATGCCACAAGCTTGGCACACCTATCCTTGGCCAGTTTCGCCCATTCCTCTTTGCAGCACCTCTCAAGCTCCATCAGGTTGGATGGGAAGCGTCGGTGCACAGCCATTTTAAGATCTCTCCAGAGATTTTCAATTGGATTCAAGTCTGGGCTCTGGCTGGGCCACTCAAGGACATTCACAGAGTTGTCCTGAAGCCACTCCTTTGATATCTTGGCTGTGTGCTTAGGGTCGTTGTCCTGCTGAAAGATGAACCGTCGGCCCAGTCTGAGGTCAAGAGTGCTCTGGAGCAGGTTTTCATCCCGGATGTCTCTGTACATTGCTGCAGTCATCTTTCCCTTTATCCTGACTAGTCTCCCAGTTCCTGCCGCTGAAAAACATCCCCACAGCATGATGCTGCCACCACCATGCTTCACTGTAGGGATGGTGCCAGGTTTCCTCCAAACGTGACGCCTGGGATTCACACCAAAGAGTTCAATCTTTGTCTCATCAGACCAGAGAATTTTCTTTCTCATGGTCTGAGAGTCCTTCAGGTGCCTTTTGGCAAACTCCAGGTGGACTGCCATGTGCCTTTTACTAAGTAGTGGCTTCCGTCTGGCCACTCTACCATACAGGCCTGATTGGTGGATTGCTGCAGAGATGATTGTCCTTCTGGAAGGTTCTCCTCTCTCCACAGAGGACCTCTGGAGCTCTGACAGAGTGACCATTGGGTTCTTGGTCACCTCCCTGACTAAGGCCCTTCTCCCCCTATTGCTCAGTTTAGATGGCCGGCCAGCTCTAGGAAGAGTCCTGGTGGTTTCAAACTTCTTCCACTTACGGATGATGGAGGCCACTGTGCTCATTGGGACCTTAAAAGCAGCAGAAATATTTCTGTAACCTTCCCCACAGACAATTCCTTTGACTGCTTGGTTTGTGCTCTGACATGATCTGTCAACTGTGGGACCTTATATAGAGTCAGGTGTGTGCCTTTCCAAATCATGTCCAGTCAACTGAATTTACCACAGGTGGACTCCAATTAAGCTGCCGAAACATCTCAAGGATGATCAGGGGAAACAGGATGCACTTGAGCTCAATTTCGAGCTTCACAGCAAAGGCTGTGAATACTTATGTACGTGTGCTTTCTCAATTTTTTTATTTTTAATAAATTTGCAAAAACCTCAAGTAAACGTTTTTTCACGTTGTCATTATGAGGTGTTGTGTGTAGAATTCTGAGGAAAAAAATGAATTTAATCCATTTTGGAATAAGGCTGTAACATAACAAAATGTGGAAAAAGTGATGCGTTGTGAATACTTTCTGGATGCACTGTAGATATTTATATAATATATATATAGTATAAATTGTCAACACCTCAGTTTCATTGACCATTTGTTTTTTTCCAATTTCTCTAAATGAAAGTCATACACTTCTAAAGGTCATAATTCTCTGTCTCATTCCATTTGTTAATTGCCATTTACTTCCCATTATCACTGGAATATTGTCCAAGTAGTACTTCAGAGGGTGTAGTAACACAGACTGTCCCAACTCTGCTTTGAGACAGACAGACAGGGTTTTTAAGTAATCAACAGAAGCTTGGACACTTGTGCAAATTGTTTGCTTCACCTTTCAAGGCTCAAGTTACTTTCATTGCTGCAGACCATCTGTAGGTTGCAACATATTAATTTGTTCCTTGAAGAAGGCCCATTTGTAATATTTTGACATTTTCTTTTTTTCAGTTTTTCTAACCTGCACTTTAAACCTCTGGCAGTTTACTGCTTACCTTTTCACCATTTTACGTCATTCATTGCATTTCAATTGATTACATTTGAAGAAAAACTGGAAAAAAAACAGGTGTTCTAAAACGTTTGATTTTTAGTGTATGTATGCGTGTGTGAGTGTGTGTGCATTTTTTGGAGCAGTATAAAATTTTGACTTCAGTATTGATACCAGCTTTCAGACCTCAGAAACTGGTGCCTAAATGACTCTAAAGCAAATACTGTATAATGCCATCTTGTGATACTACACACTGCTTTCATTTTGAAGCTGTGAAGTCCCAATCGTGTTGAAACAATGGGTGGTGGTTGATTTGTCCCTTGTGAAGTCCTGATTGTGTTGAAGCAATACGGTGACAAGGTCCCCAGTGAAGTTATGATTTTCCACAACTGCAATAGCGAGTGTCGAGGGAGTAGAGGAAGGGGGATGGTTGAATTGAAAAAGCTGGCATTTAATTCCAGTTCCAAAAATCCCAAAGTACTGGTTCTATACCATTTTAAAATTTGGGCTTTTCTATATACTATATAATCCTAATGTATGCTCTGTATGCTGTATATACATATATACAGTACAGACAGCTTAAGTTGTTCACTGAGAAAACAGAAGGGTTCAAAATCCATTGCTGTAGCCACTTTTCCAGATTACTAATCATTGCCATGGATTTGGTGAGGGTGGATCATGCAGATACACTGAGCAGATCAATCCTACTGTCATCCATGCACGTTTTTGGAATCTGATGTTTCCCGTGTCACATTGAGTCAAGGCTTGTGTCGTACAACAGATTTCCAACCTATATTTGAAATGCAGTCTGTTCATCATGTCCATGCCTTCCGTTTAGTACTTTTTAAAATGTTGTCTTTCCACAGGAGTTCATTTTTGTCCCAAAATTGGTTTTCAGTATAGATAAGCAAAAAAAGTGTCTCATGTATTTACTTTGTATAAAAAAACTATTTCTACATTACCTGTCTCAATGTTTTAATCTTCACAATGTTTTCAATTTAGGTTAACTTAAAAATGTATACCCTTACACCATTGACGTGAATATGATGGGTTTGTCTCTGCTGTATTCCATCAGAATCGTTAGCACAGTTTATTAATTTATATTGACAGTATTCACAGGTCTATAAACTTCATTAAAAATGTTTGATGTAATGTGTGTGTATGTATGATGTGGATACATATGCAGTTATACATTTAGTGACCACTTTAATCAACACAAACATCCTGCTCCTTGAGACAGCCAGTCACAGTGCTACATCTAAATGCATTTGCCATGCAAATATGATCAAGGTCTTTAGTTGCTGTTTGATCAAAAGTAAAAACGGGTAAGATGTGTGATCTAAGCAATACTGCCAGATGTCATTGCACCCTACACAAATCATCCCTATTGGACTTGAAGGCATTGATAAAGTAGATCCAGCATTAAGGCATTGATAAATACCTTGATGGACGTCAAGGCATTGATAAAGTAGATCCAGCATTAAGGCATTGATAATAAAGATCCAACATTAAGGGATTGATAAATACCTTGATGGACATTAAGGCATTGATAATGAAGATCCAGCATTAAGGCATTGATAAATACCTTGATGGATGTTAAGGCATTGATAAAGTAAATCCAGCATTAAGGCATTGAGAAATACCTTGATGGACGTTAAGGCATTGATAAATTAGATCCAGCATTAAGGCATTGATAATGTAGATCTAGCATTAAGACATTGATAAATACCTCAATGGACGTTAAGGCATTGATAAAGTAGATCCAGCATTAAGGCATTGATAAATACCTCGATGGACGTTAAGGCATTGATAAAGTAGATCCAGCATTAAGACATTGATAAATACCTCGATGGACGTTAAGGCATTGATAAAGTAGATCCAGCATTAAGGCATTGATAATGTAGATCTAGCATTAAGACATTGATAAATACCTTGATGGACATTAAGGCATTGATAAAGTGGATCCAGCACCATTCTTTCTGCTTAAGGGTGAAACACATACTCAAGAACATCATTGGAAATTAAGGGGAAGTTCATTTAAGAATGAAGACAGGAAGCACTTCTTTAGGCAAAGAGTTGTGGGACTCTGGAACAAACTACCAAGACATGGAGTTAATACAGAAACCTTGACAACTTTTAAGAAGAATCTGGATGAGATATTGGGAGATCTTAACAAACGGGTTTGATGGACTGAATGGTCTCCTCTCGTTTGTCAAATTTTCTTATTTTCTTATGTTCTTGGATATGTGGTGGCTAAAAATCATCACCAGAAGGCTTTTTACCTGAAATAAAATCTATTAGAAGACTCTGGATAGGCAAACAGAATCTACAGTTTTATTGCAATAAAATAACCATAATAACAAGGACTCAACCCAATACGGCCAAATTGAGCTGAGCCCCGAACAGTTCCAAATCCAAAACTTATATATAATTTTCTCATCTCTTCGACCTCGTTCAAATTAGCTCATTTGCTCATTTTCTCTGACTCCCCTCTACTCCTGTCCGGCCGATACCTTGAGTTCCCATGGGAACCCTTATTATCTCCTGAATTCACCCTGCAGCTCCCCCCCCCCCCCCCCCCCCCCCGGTATTTTCATGTCTATTGTTCACTTCTAGTTTGTTTTATTTTCTTATTTTCTTTAACTGGCTAAGGCCTTGATTCCATATATGGGTTTCCTCTTGTCATTTCCTTTCTTAAACCTTCCAAACTTTTTTTATAAACGTGGCCTGAAGCTTAAGCTTTAATTAAAAGTGAACTATGGCATGTGCCTTTATTTAATCATCTGCTTGGCATGCTTGGTTTGCCTTAATTTCTATGCTAAAGTTAATTTCTAATATACGAGGGAGGACCCAAAAATAACCGGAATTTTGTTGTTGTTAGGTTGGTACTTGTAGTATGTGGTTGGGCCGCTAGGGCAATCTAGTTACACTCCTCACAAGTCAGTCTGCCAAGTGCCATCAGTCTGGAAGGTTGTGCTTGTGTTCAGTGAATTTTTTTGTAAAAGTAGGTTGCGCAACAGTGTGAGAAGGAAACGCCCTGATTTGTGGGAGTCGGGCGATTGGTTCTTTCATCATGACAACGCTCCATCTCACACTGCTCTCAGCATTCGCCAATTTTTGGCAAAAAACGGTATGACAACCCTGAACCACCCACCCTACTCACCGGATTTAGTTCCATGTGATTTCTTTTTGTTCCCTCGGATGAAAAAAGACTTGAAAGGAAGGCATTTTGCTGACGTCGAAGAGGTAAAACAAGAAACAACCAGAGCATTAATGGGCATTACTTCAGACGAATTTAAAAAATGTTTCGAACAATGGAACAAACGGTTAGATAAGTGTATTTCCGCCAATGGAGAGTACTTTGAAGGAGACTAATTGTAGTTTGTGCAGAAAATTAAATTAAACACGTTTTAAAAATATTTCCGGTTATTTTTGGGCCCCCCCCTCGTATTCTACTATATTTATTGCTAATGTCTGAATTTACTAATATTTCTTTCATACATTGCATCAGTGTGACCTTGCTTACAACAAAAGCCTTTTGTTGCCTTTCTGCTGATTCATCAATCCAGCTGGTTTCTTTACGTGCCTTCCAGAGCCATTTTTTCTCTGTGGTATCGTTCTTTTAGCTTCCTATCCTTGGACACAGGTGTTCTCAATCTTCTTATCCTGTTCTTAAACTGGTTTCTATACGGCATTTTTTGTTCTTTTTTCTGTTCTTTCCCACACTAGCAATTCTGCAGTAAGCTTAAAAAATAATGCAAAATGACTGATTTTTTTAGTTAACTAATTCTAATTAATTCTAATTTATGCTTAATCTAATGTTTTAGAAGCTTTTAATTACTTTTTATGGCTCTTTATGTTAATTTGCTATTTTTATGCTAATATAAAAAAATTTCCTTCTACAGATGTGAACAGGGCTCATACCTGACACAGAGTGCAGAAAGCTACTGTGTTGGGTAGTGGATCTGAACGAGAATTCCTTTGACTCAAGTGACTTTATCAGGTTTTCTGAATGTGAGGTTGTCAGTTCTACACAGCAGGCTTTTTAAATGTTACCTCTAGTACAGTGTGAAAAACAAAAAAAGTTCCAGTGAATGGTAGTTTTGTGGTTGAAAACCTCTTCCTAATGAGATGTTAGATTAGAATAGCTTAACATCCTCAAGCTAAGGTCACAAATGCTTAACAACTCTATACAATAGTGGTGTTCTTAAGGGCATCACTGGACATTGAAGCAACAGAAGATTATGCCAGGTTCCTCACTTGTCAGTTAAGAACAGGAAGATGAGACTACAGTGGGGATGTGAACACAGAAACTGGAAAACTAAGGATTAGAGAAACGTAGCACACATCATCATGGATTGCGTCCATTAAAAAGACATTAATTTCCATTTAAAGCATTACAGCAATAAAATAAGCCACCTTTGGAATGAGATGGAATGGGAGGTTCACAGAAAAAATCCCTAACTTGACGTGTGCTAGAACTGCATGAAGCTACTGAATCAGCATCTGCCAAAATCCCTTAGGAATGATTCCAGCACCTTGTTGAATTCATTCCTCAAAGAAGGCAGGCTATGCTGAAGAGGCTGTTATGCTGGTTGTATATAAGCAGACCTAATAAAGTGGACACTGAGTGTCAATAAACACAGATATCTTTGCAAATGTTATACCAGTGTTTAGTGTATATAATGTTTTGTTTATCTAAATCTGTCTATCTCTGCGCTTGTGAAATCGAACACATTATATAAAAGACACTTTTACAGTTTTTTCAATCTCGGTTTTATCTTATCCGTAGCATGACTGATTGTTTTGAGTGTGATGCATTCAGTGTGAGATGGTGGCTACCAGTTACAATGGACTAACACCCAAACTGGGTCTGTTTCCAATCTTGTGGCTACTACAGCCCAGATAAACTCCAGCCTCCAGTGGTCCTGAATTAAACTGAGCAGGTTTGGGAATGTACAGTATGGTGTAGCTATGAAGTCATGAAAGTGTTGTCCTATAAACCCCATGACTCCTCATTCAGTGTTCATACACCTGTGCATACTTATTGTGTGAACCTGTGCTAGTCCTTTCACCAGCTTGTGTGCAAGTTGTAAGAAATATACAGTACCTGCTGTGGTCCAGAAGAGGTCACTCATATGGGACATGCCCTCTGGTATGCCCTCTATGAGTACAAAACAAGAATTAAAGATGAGGAACCCAGGCGCTAGATGGTGAAATTCAGCCATGTTATTTTTCATCAGGATGCTACAGGCCAGAGCACCCAACAATCATCAGGCATGCATGACCTATATTGTAGAAAGAGAGCAAGGCCATGATGGAATGGGAAAAAGTGAAGAGGCCTCGATTCATGTTAATAGAGTCAGTTTCAGTAACCGGTTGCATACCTGATGAGGTGTTTCAGGCATGTCAAAGTGGGAGAGCAGACTCAGGACACGTTGGAGAGATTATATCCCTCAGTTCCTCTGGGAATGCCTCTGTATCCCCCTGGAGGAGGTGGCAGGTAACAAGAATGTCTGGGCATTATTGCAACCCAGACTTGGATAAGGGTCAGAAAATGGATGGATGGGCAGGCAGCATGGTGGTGCAGTGGTAGCGCTGCTGCCTTGCAGTAAGGAGACCAGGGTTCGTTTCCGGGGTCCCTGTATGGAGTTTGTATGTTCTCCCTGTGTCTGCATGGGTTTCCTCCGTATTTCCTTCCTCCCACAGTCCAAAGACATGCAGGTTAGGTGCATTGGCAATCCTAAATTGTCCCTAGTGTGTGCCCTGCGGTGAGCTGGCACCCTGCCTGGGGTTTGTACCTGCCTTGTGCCCTGTGCTGGCTGGTATTGGTTCCAGCAGACCCCAGTGACCCTGTGTTAGGTTATAGCGGGTTGGAAAATGATTGACTGACTGACTGACATGGATGGATGGATGGATGGATGGATGGATGGATGGATGGATGGATGGATGGATGGATGGATGGATGGATGGAAGAAGCCTCCACACTCAAACAGGACAACACATGGGGTGAGGCTTGAAGAGCAGGGACTGAATTACCCACTTAAGTGCTGAGACAGTGGAATGGCTTCCCTGGAGAATTTATTTCCTTGTGAAATAATCTTTCAGGGATACATGCAGTTGCATGCCTAATGTCACTGTTGCAAAAGTAAGCCTACACATAACCAGAGAAATAAGTCTGAGATTTTAGTAAGGCATGGTTTTTATGCCACCTTGAGACCAAAGACTGACTATGAAGTTTTGGAAGCAGGAGCCTGGGAACCACTCACAGTAGGAACCAAGTTAGAAGGAGAGGCACGAGGTAATACTTCATGGTACTTTTTGCGGTACCTTGGTGGGAAATTGTATGAGCCCCTTCCCACCAGGCTGACCAGGATCAACAGACTGCAGGGATTTTTAGTTTCTGTACTTTATAGTTTCTACCTAGTGTTCTCCCTGTCTTTCTGTCTGCGTATTTAATTAAATCTATTTTCTTTTGTCTTGGTCTCTTTGTTATTAATCAAAATAAGAGGGTCTGTATTATATTCCCCCTTTTTGATAACAATAGTTTAAATACAAAGCAGTATTCAACAAAAACATACAAAATGTAATATTCTTATTGTAATTGTTGCTTTTTTAACCAATGACTTTGCCAAAGTCAGCTTATACAAATTGCATAAAAGGCCTTGGACTTATTGGCCTCAAAGCTGAAAGACAATCAATAATTTGAAGTAAGTTTGAGCAACTTAGTATAGTAGAGAGGCTTAGTGCAATAAATATAAGAACTACACACTCACTGAAGGGTAGTCAGGCTTATACAAAAGCTGTAGACTTTCAGAGGATATAAAACATATATAATGTTGTACGACTGAGTATGCATATTTTTCATTATTTTAATGTATGGCCTCATTGTTTCAGTAATCCTTTCATTGTCTGTGTTGAACTTGCACTCACTCCTTTTGTTTTTGTCAGCTTTTTCTCCCTCATTTCTTATGAAGTGCAAGTTAAGGTTAATTGGTGATTCTAAATGCCCTCAGTGTGTGGCGGGGTGAGTGCGGGTGCAGGTACCCATTTGTGCCTTGATGTTTGCCAAACAATGCCAACATAGTCTTCAGTTCACGCCATGACCCTGAATTAGCTTAACTGAAGATTAAGAAAAGTCAAACATTTTTGAACACTTTTAGTTTCTTTTGCTTTATTACACATTTGAAGATGATGATGTGCACTTGTTGGCTGTCCAGCCGTAACCTTTTTATCCACTTCATCTTAGACCATCTCAATGGGGCCAAGGGCAGATAATTGTCTCTTAGGTTGCAGACAGAGTTTATTTTTTAGATTATGTTTATTTTCTGTTTTATTTTATGTGATTACAAGTAACAGTGTACTGCACGATAATGTGCAGTAAATACACTTGACTTTGAGCATTCCTAGTTTTCATCCTCTTTCTCTGTACATTTAGCATTCGTTTGCTCAGAGGTTGATGCACTTGCTGTGTCCTGAGCAGCTCTTCTTTTCTCTACCCTAGCGGTCCATTTCTTCTCTTCTTCCGTCAACATCTTTTCGCGTTATAACAGATTATGTCAGTGTTTGTGTTGCAATTACTTAGTACGTTTTCCTTAATTTTTCACTTAAGCTGGCACTCAACTCTTCAATCTGCCTCAAGATTGATTTAAGATATGAAGAGGTAGAGGAAGTGACGGCGAAGATTGTAAGAATGAGAACGGCGCCCATATGCATACACTGCACGGCCGCCCTGCTGGTCACTGCCGAGAGTTGATTCTACAATAAAATAAAATAAAAATCAAAAGAGTAATAAAAATCATCACCCCAAAAACGGACTGTAGAGATCACGTAGTATATGTGTAGCAAATTTCAGGTCAATAGGTGAAACGGTTTGCGAGCTACAGGTGATTTTAAATCCTGGACAAACAAACAAACAGCCACGATAGAGTATTATATAAGAAGACCTTTTTATGTTTTTTTGTGTGTGTGTGTGTTATTTGTATTTATTTTGCTGATTATTTGTTAATTGTCTACTATGTTTTTAAATGTGTGTAAAACCCCCAAATGGCAGGTTCACCTTGATGTCACTGTTGCTCAGTCCTCTCGCTGACTTTATAAGTCTGTTGGAAAAAAGGACCCATCAGTGGTTTATTGAATGTGCTTAGGAGTTTGTGTGTGTATGCGCGCATGTGTGTGTCTCTGTGTGTGTCTTTTCATTTGGATTTACAGTAATCCCTCGCTACTTCGTGGTTCAGTTTTTGCGGATTCACGACTTCGCGGATTTTATATGTAAGCATATCTAAATACATAACGCGGATTATTCGCTGCTTCGCGGGTTTCTGCGGACAATGGGTCTTTTTACTTGCTTCCTCAGTTGGTTTGCCCAGTTGATTTCATACAAGAGATGCTATTGGCGGATGGCTGAGAAGCTACCCAATCAGAGCATGCAGTTAAGTTCCTGTGTGCTGCTGATTGGCTCAGCGACGGAGTGTTGCATTAACCAGGAAGTCTCATCTCACTCATTCAGCATTGACGTGCTAATGCTTCAGGGGCCATGTCCAAGCACCAACAGAAGATGCAAATGATTGCAGAAAAGGTAAAAGTTTTGGATATGTTGAAGGAAGGGAACAGCTACACCGCTGCAGGACATCGATTCTTTTTATTTAAAAAGGAGGAAAAGTATATAAGATCTACGGCCGCAGTGTCCTTTAACCAGGGTGCAAAACGAGTTGCAAGTGGACGTGATAAGGCAGTAGTCTGGATGGAATCTGCTTTAGGAATCTTTGCAACAAGGTCGATGACGTCATGACCGCCTACAAGCTGCTACGTGTACTTCGGTAAACAGTAAGTGTAAACTTATCTACCGATTTCATATTGTTTAGCAGTTGTCCCTGTTTTTAATAGAGTAAATGGTGGGTTGTAAACAATACTGGGAGGGTTTAAAAACGTCCAAATACACGTTAAATAATTAAATAAATATAGTGTCCCTACTTCGCGGAAATTCAGTTATCGCGGTTGGCCTTGGAACCTATCTCCCGCGATAAGTGAGGGATTACTGTACTGGTTTATCTGATTATTTTTCTTTGAATTTTTGCTAACATATTGTCTAATGGAACTTATTTGTTTCAAATATATATATAGTAACCAGTAAGAGATGCCACTGAGCCCCAAACCCCAGACAGAATCATACCCAAACCAGTCACTGGTTCAAATATAGTTCCTTTGTATTAGTAATAAATATGTTCACAGAACAAATAAGAACAGCCAAAGTAAACAGCCCAGAAAATAATCTTCCTTCCTCACATTCATCCCAGCAAGCCCCTCCCAACTCTGCCTGCTGGTTAAGATGATGAAGCTCCTTTTGTCTTTGACCCAGCAGTACTTCTGGGGCTAGGACATGGTCTGTAAGAAGCACTTCAGGGTCAGAGAGGAGTCCCCCAAAGTAGGGACGATATCCCTTTGCATATCCCTGGTGGCACCCATTGAACCCAACAGGGCTGTGTTCCAGGACTCCAATTCCCATGATGCCTTGTGGGTATGTGATGTGGACCTGAATCCCAGGGATGCTGCCCTCTAGCAAATCAGGTGACATAGTACCAGGATGCTGGTGTCTCTCCTGGTCTTCCCATCATACTGGCCTCCCTGCTGGGTAAGGAATAACCCTCTGCTACACCCATCCATCTCCTGTAGCACTCATTATATACATTGTCACACATTTGCACATGGGAGGCAGCTAAAGGGCTCAAAAGAGGGTAATTCCATGCCGGACCAGGGGGTGACAATGTGCACTAACCCTTTCTCTCTTTCGCCTGTAGACCCTCCAAGGGAAATTCCGCTTGGCCCCGATGATGTCACTTCTGATTCCAAGCCCAATTCCAAAACTTCCGGTTCTGAACTAGATGTCAGAAAAACGACCAAAAGACATAGAGAAGGTTTGGGGCAGCCATCCATTTAATCGATTACAGCTGCAAAAAGTATCGATAAACAGAGACATGTTCATTCAACCAAGTCCAAAACAGAACTGATCTCCAGGTAGCAAGATGGCAGCTTTAAAGGCCAGTAGCGGAAGTGATGTCATCCCGACCGGAACCAGAAGTGACATCAGTGGCTGCCCCAGAGCCAGGTGGGATTTCCCTAGAATGGTCTGCAAAAGATCGAGAGGGAAAATTAGTGCACTCGGCACCCCCTGGTCTGGCATGGAACTACCTGTATTTAAGTCCTTTAGCTGTCTCCTAAACACACGTGTGGGACAATGTCTTCACTTCCGGTTCACTGGTCCAATGACCTCACTTCTGCAAGATGGCTTTAAAAATGTCATTTTGTTAGCCATACATCAGTTCTGTTTTGGACTCAACTCTATAAAGAGATATTGATGACTTTTTGCTGGTTTTTTTTCACCCAATCTTCAAGTACATGGGGTGGCTGCCCCAAACTTTTTTCTGTGTTCTTCACTTTATATACTGTCACGCATGCGCGTATAGGCAGCCGCGTAAAGACTCAAGCTGCAGCACGAAAACTCCTGCCAAGGGTGAAAAGCGGGGTACTAACCTCTCTCTCTTTGTTTCCTACAGAAAGAAAGAAGCAGCACCGCCATGAAGGTGTCCAGATTCCCTAACCACGTACTGCCACTTCCGTGTTCTTTCCCTTCCTTCCGTCTCCCTTTGATGATGTCATGGCTCCCATCCACCACCTTGGTTCCTTCCCAGCATTCCTCTGTGTCAATTCCGGTCCCACTCCATAAATGTTCCCCACTTTGCCATCTTGACTGTCTGTTGTATTTTGGAAAAAATCTCTGACCTGTTTTCAAACTGTACAGTAAATGGGGCCAGAGAAACCACAAACCTTTATGCTGTGTTGTTGTTTATTTTACAATACATATATATATATATATATATATATATATATATATATATATATATATATATATATATATATATATATATATATATATACACAGTATATACTGCTCAAAAAAATAAAACACTTTTTAATCCGAGTATAGCATCAAGTCACTGAAACTTCTGGGCTATTGATCTGCTTAGTTAAGTAGCAGAGGGGGTTGTTAATCAGTTTCAGCTGCTTTTGTGTTTGTAAAATTAACAACAAGTGCACTAGAGGGGCAACAATGAGATGACCCCAAAACAGGAATGGTTTAAACAGGTGGAGGCCACTGACATTTTTCCATCCTCATCTGTTTTGTCACTCGTTTTGCATTTGGCTACGGTCAGTGTCACTACTGGTAGCATGAGGTGATACCTGGACCCTACAGAGGTTTGTGGCACAGGTAGTCCAACTTCTCTAGGATAGCAGGCACATCAATACGTGTCATTGCCAGAAGGTTTGCTGTGTCTCCCAGCACAGTCTCAAGGGCATGGAGGATATTCCAGAGACAGACAGTTACTCTAGGAGAGCTGGACAGGGCCCCTCGTAGAAGGTCCTTAACCCATCATCAGTACTGACCGGTATCTACTCCTTTGGGCAAAGAGGAACAGGATGAGCATGCCAGAGCCCTACAAAATGACCTCCAGCATACCACTGGTGTGAATGTCTTTGACCAAACAATCAGAAACAGACTTCATGAGGGTTGCCTGAGGGCCAGACGTCCTCTAGTGGGCCCTGTGCTCACTGCCTGGCACTGTGGAGCTCGATTGGCATTTGCCATAGAATACCAGAATTGGCAGATCCACCACTGGTGTCCTGTACTTTTCAGAGAGGTTTACCCTGAGCACATGTGACAGATGTGAAAGGGTCAGGAGAAGCCATGGAGAACGTTATGCTGCCTGTAACATCGTTCAGCATGACCGCTTTGGTGGTGGGTCAGTGATGGTGTCGGGAGGCATATCCATGGAGGGACAGAGGCACAGACCTCTACAGGCTAGACAATGACACCTTGACTGCCATTAGGTATCAGGATGAAATCCTTGGGCCCATTGTCAGACCCTATGCTGGTGCAGTGGGTCCTGGGTTCCTCCTGGTGAGAGAGTATGCATGCAGTTCCTGGAGGATGAAGGAATTGATACCATTGACTGACCCCCACGCTCACTCGCCTGACCTCAATCCAATAGAACACCTCTGGGTGTGACATTATGTTTCAGTCCATCCGACGCCACCAGGTTGCACCTCAGACTGTCCAGGAGCTCAGTGATGCTCTGGTCCAGATCTGGGAGGAGGTCCCCCAGAACACCTTCTGTCATCTCATTAGGAGTATGCCTTTCCCCCCACAGACGTTGTCAGGCATGCATACAAGCACATGGGGGCCATACAAACTATGGAGTACGATTTAGAGTTGCTGCAATGAAATTTCGGTAAAATGGACTCGCCTGCCTGCCACATCATTTTTTCCTTTTGTTTTTCGGGGTGTCTTTGAATTCAGCCCTCTGTAGGTTGCTGGCTTTTATTTCCATCAAATGATTTGGCATCCTTTCATTCCTAACACATTACCCAGTCAATATTAGTAGAGATATTCAACAGGATTTTTTTTTACCATTGAGATCTGATGTGTTTTCAAAGTGTTCCTTTAACTTTTTTGAACAGTTTATATATATATAAATAATGCGTCTTTATTTGGGTTGGAAAATTTTATAGTTTCTCTTTCTTGTGAGATCTTTTTGAGATATCCTTTAAAGCCAGCTCCCCGTTTACTGGCCAGTCTAGGCCAAACCCTACAGGTAACAGATGAGTTGGTTTAGAGGACCTTCTTCTGAGTTGGCCAGTGGAGGTCGTTGCCTGCTTTTGTGGCTTTTTTCAGAGGCCTTGCACCCTTTTTGCCATATTCTTCACTCCAAATCATAACACTGTTCAAGCCATGTCATTAATTTCCTTTTGTTTACCTTTTTTTTAAAATTAAGAACCCGCACAAAAAACCTCAGGATTGTTGTATAGCCCTCAAAATGCCACATAAAAATGCCAGACTCAACCTATTTTTACATCTAGACCCACTGAAATGGCATTATTCCTGTCAGTCTTAAGTCCAACTAAAAAGTCAATCTTAAGGTTAAAAATGAAGTGAAGACTTTTGAAATTTAGAAATTGCCTTTTAGAAAAAGAGAGGAATCCATAAAAATAGTATGAAAGACTTCAAAAGAGCACAAAAAGGCAAGATAAGAAAATATGTTGTTTTTTTTTCAAAATGTAAAACCTAAAAGAAATACACCAAACAATCACAAAATTCTGAAAAGTAAGGAAAACATTATCTCAAAAGCCAGAAATCAAAATCAGAAACGCAATGCTGAAAACTACAGTATGTACTGTCATTTCACTTTAAATACAGCTTGGGCAGTCCTCCAGCTGTATTATCAGGTGGCCCCACCACCTTAGGCTAACAGGAAATAACACAGACTATTATAAATAAATACATAATGAATATTACAATATTACATAATTACGACCACTACAAATTTATCACAAAATATTTTTTGAAAACCAGCAAACAAGTTAAATAAACAGAAAAAAAACCCTGAGCCAGGGAAAGAACCTTGGATGAACCCTGACAGGATGTATACTTATATGGTCCTTACCCTGCTGTTGCACAAAGGGCTGTCCAATAAATCTTACACCAGAGAATATGGTATGCCAATGGAGAATACTGTGTTAGCTCCTTTGCTTTAGTTTTGCTGTTACACGGTGCAGGTCACCAGCTCTAGAGCCAGTAAAGCATCCCCAAATCAAAACACTATCTCCTCAATGTGTAACTGTTTCTTTAATACATTGTGGATTCGTTCTCTTGCCAGTTCCACAACATACATAAACTGTTCATGGTGAACCACGAATCTTTAATTTGGATTCATCAGTTCACCATATTTTTGTCCGTTCTACAATAGTTCAGGTTTGGTAGTTTTGTAGCCCAATCAAGCCCCTTTATCCTGTTTTGTTGCCTTAATATAGATTTCTCCACTGGTACATGACCCATCAGTCCTACTTCCAGATGACTTCTCAGGACTGCTGAAATCGACACTTTCTCATGCTGAGTCTCATTAAACTGTGCTCTGATGTCTGGTACAGTCAGCCTTCATATACTCAAGGTATAGATATTTAAGTACTTGTCACCTTATTTTGTTGTTCATCTTTTCGATCAGATTTCATCCCATTTTCTGGATGTCTTTTGATAATGTATACTAAAGTGCTCACTGATGCCTTATTTATTTATTTTGGTTTCTGTGTAAGATATTCTTTCATTGCTTAGAGTAATAATAGCTTGTCTTGTCAATAACATGAGATGACATTTGTCTCCCATGGCGGATACTGACTGCCTTAGAATGTTCCACCAAACATCAGAGGTTTGTTTTTTTTAAGGTCCTGCAAGCTCTTTAGATCCTAATGGGACACTGATTAGTGCTTTGTTAAAGGCAGGTGCACTAGAACAGTAAACCTTGTGGTGGACGGCCAGGGTCCTTGCCTGACCAGGATGTCCCTCTAATGTAAGGTTGGGGGACAGAGCCTATGCAGACCATTACCTCTCCGCCAGGGGGCGGCTGCAGAACTGCTGAGTCCTGTGGTGCAGTACTTCCATCACATCCAGAAGTGCTGCCAGAAGATGGTCATCAAGCACCTGGAGCAGCATGAGCCGGTAGCCACTACTCCCAGAGCCAGAGTCAGGAGGACGTGGACAAAGCTTGCTGAAGGAGGAGTAGAGGCAAACATAAAGGGAAAGAGAGAGAGAAAGGAAGAAGAAGTAAAATGTGTTTTTGTTCTTGTGACTGTGCTGCTGTACACGTGGGAAACAGAGTAAGGCATTTCCCACAGGAAAAATCAAAAAATAAAAATACGTGTGTGCTGAACTTGTGCCCTGTGTCTGTCTGTTTCAAGGTTGGGATGGCTGCGGTGCCCCCTGGTGGTCCACAACCTATTAAGCCGCTATAGATCAAAAGACACATAGACAGTGCTAACATCAACTTGAAAACAAATACATGTCACCTACTATAAAGCTCTAATTAGAGTGATGAAGATCTAGGCCATTTTCAATTAGATTGAGATTGCTTCCAATAAAATAAGTATTTCTCAAATTACATGTACAAGTCAAGTCAAGTTGGGGAGCATGCATTGGTATAGGGCATTACCACACCCACTACACGAAGAAACAACACGGGATCCCTATTGGCAAGCCCCCAGGCAGGCACACGGTCCAGTCCCACCCTCTGGAAATGACCCTCTATCTGCCGCAGACAAGTGTTACGTGGATGACCCCTTGGCCCTTGGCCTGGCCCAGCCACTCAGGTCCCCAACAATGAGGATCTTACGAGCTGGATCACCCTTGGGGAAACGCACCACATGGCTGTAGTGCCGTAACTGATGCTCCCTCATAATGCAGGTAATGTGCCTCATTCGGGATTCCATGATCAACCACTCATTCAACACAAAGTCGAACCAACGGTACCCAAGGATTCTCCGAAGAGACACAGTACCAAAGGAGTCCAGTCTTCGTCTCAGGTCACTGGATAGCGTCCATGTCTTGCACCCATATAGCTAGACAGGAAGCACCAGGACTCTAAAGACTTGGACCTTCATCCTTTTGCATAGATATCAGGAGCGTCACACACTGCTTTCCAGCGAACTCATGACCCCCCATGCTCTCCCAATCCATCTACTGACTTCATAGGAAGAGTCACCAGAGACATGAATGTCACTGCCGAGGTAAGCAAACCTCTCAACAAGGTCGACACTCTCTCCGCAGACAGACCCACTGCTGATAGCTGTGCCCAAGAGGTCATTAAAGGCCTGGGTTCTCCTTAGGAATTTAATAACCCACTGGGCCAAGAGGGTCATTATTGCTAACACTGTCTTCTCCTTTTCTCCCTGCAGCACAGAGAGGACACCTAACTCCACCCTCTTCCCATCTGCAAAATCACCGGATGGGCTAGATGGACAAACCGCTAGATGGAGCTTCTCTTAAAGTGACCCAACAGAATAATTTTCTCTCCATTAGTTGGCCCAAAAGCCTAGGCAGTTTACACCAAGACAGAAGTTACTTTTCTTTATTTTTCATTTGTATTAAACAGGACAATCTGGTTGGAGCCCCAAATTTTGACCCAAATGTCTGTCTTTCCTGCACATGGCCACAATGTTAAATATACAGTAGCAATCAAAATTTGTGAACAAATTACATTGTTTGTAATTTATAATGTCATTGCTCATCCAAATCAACTGTTATCTCAACATGAAAAGAAGAGACATATTGTAATGGGATTTCATTAGTGAGAACTATCCCACATCACAATATAAAGAATTTAAACAGGATAATTGAAAAAGGTCAGTGATCAAATTTAAAGAATGAGTTGTTTGAGTTAAGAGCCATTTCTAATCAGGCAAAGTCTTGAAATACCAGGCAACACCAACCAATTAGTTAACACTGGTAGGCGTTTCACAAGATGGTGAGCCGCTCTAGGATGACTGAAATGTGGCAACATCAGATTGTTCAGAAACGCACCACATGGCTGTAGTGCCGTAACTGATGCTCCCTCACAATGCAGGTAATATGCCTCATTCAGGACTCCATGATCAACCACTCATTCGACACAAAGTCGAACCAACAGTACCCAAGGATTCTCCGAAGAGACACAATACCAAAGGAGTCCAGTCTTCATCTCAGGTCACTGGATAGCATCCACGTCTTTCACCCATATAGCAAGACAGGAAGCACCAGGACTCTAAAGACTTGGACCTTCATCCTTTAGCATAGATATATAGATATAGATAGGAGCGCCACATACCCCTTTCCAGCGAACTCATGACCCCCCCATGCTCTCCCAATCCATTGCTGCTAGAATGACCCTCTTGTTTGTTCCCAGAGCATAATTTCTCATATATTGAAGCTGTACAAAGAAACATAGTCATTGAAGTCCCAAGAAAAGGCCAGTCACCTACAAGAAAAGAGGATGATATGGAGGATTTCAGTTGGTGATCGATTCAACACTGCAGATGGAATTTCTCACCAATTCAGTGGTGAACAGGGCAAGAAATTGTCTCGATGTGCAGTGTCTCTTCATCTGACAGAACTGGGACTGAAGTCCCACTCCACAGTAACCAAGCCCCTCATCAGCAAGAAGAATAAAAACGCTAGAGTAGCCTTTACTGAGAAGCATGTTGTGTGAGCTGAGGAGACCTGGTCCAAAGTTCAATTTCAGTGACAATGAACAAATTTCATTTCATTGGTTCAGGTGGGAAAATTTATGTTCAGTTTGGAATTGGGGAAAGACTGAACCCAAAGTGTGAGAAGAAGTCAGTAAAGTTTAGGATGAAGCATCATGGTGTGGGCAATGCTATCTGAAGCATGAGTCTACATGGCAAGATGAATGCTAATGTGTAACACAACCTTCTTCAGTAACATACGGTTCCATCCTTGCAAGCATCGCCCAATCAAGCAGCCATTTTTATGCATGACAATGCCTCTTGCCACACTACAAAATGGTTGATGCAATTTTCAGAAGTGGAGAATATATGAAGTGATGAAATGGCCTGCCCAGAATCTTGATCTAAACCTGACTGAGAATCTCTGGAAGATCATTTATGGCAAAGAAACCCACTACAGTTACTGAATTGTGGAAGAAGCTGGAAGATGAGTGGAATAAAAACAAGCCAGAATAGTGCAAGACATTAGTCATGTTCTGTGGGTGCAGATGTGCCAAAGTCATTGAAAACAAGGGCCTTTACACTTCCTACTAAACTTTGAAAGCTATAATTAACATCTTCACCATTGTCAACTGGCCATACTTCATCAATAATTTAATGGACAAATATTGTTGGTTTTGGTTTATGCTTAACTTTTTCTTTGGGTGTTTTAACAATTCTGTGTTTAACTGTTGTAAAGGACTAGCCTGTAGTCCCTACCATAATTGGTCCCACTACCTTATCTGTCCGGGAGGCTAATACAATGGAGAGATCGGGGGCAGTATGCTCCCCCAGCCTGCTAGATGGCAGCATCCCTGGGTTTTGGTACCCATTCAGACACCCACAGGGAATGCTGGAAACGGTAGTCCAGCAGGGCAGCCTCTCTGGGCCATGGGTGCCACCAGGGAGATATGCTAGCTACTTTTTGAGACTTTCATATGACCCGGAAGTGCTTCCAATGGGCAATGCCCTGGCAGTGAGTCATCAATAAAAAAGCACACTGCCTTGTCCAGACGAGTCGGAGCTTGGAGAGGAGCTGTGGAGGAAATACAAGAAAGTAAGAGAGGGAAGAACATAGCATTTGTGGCTGAACACCATATGAAAAATTATTTTGTAAGGTATTGTTGTTAATGCACCATTGTATTTATAGCAGGACTTGTGGCACCGTGGTTGTGTTTGAGGTGCTGCAATGCCTCCTACTGGTCACAGTGTGTACCAGTTCTGTATTTTGTAATTAGTATAATCTGTACTTGTATTTTAACTGAGAATTGTTCACAACACTGTGCACCTACAATGAGTGAGGAGCACTATACAAAAAAAAATAAGCATTGACAAAATTCATTGGCAGGCTTCTTCACAATGCAGTTGTAACAGTTCTCTAATCTTGATCACTGTAGTTTTCCAAAATTTAATTATTTTTGTTGAATGATATTCTAGCAGGGCAGCATGGTGACGCAGTGGGTAGCGCTGCTGCCTCGCAGTTAGGAGACCTGGGTTTGCTTCCCGGGTCCTCCCTGCGTGGAGTTTGCATGTTCTCCCCGTGTCTGCGTGGGTTTCCTCCGGGCGCTCCGGTTTCCTCCCACAGTCCAAAGACATGCAGGTTAGGTGCATTACCAATTCTAAATTGTCCTTAGTGTGTGCTTGGTGTGTGTGTGTGTGTGTGTGTCAGAATGTGTGTGTGCTGGGTGTGTGTGTGCGTGTGTGTGTGTGTGTGTGTGTGTGTGTGTTGCGCCCTGCCCAGGGTTTGTTTCCTGCCTTCTCCCTGTGTTGGCTGGGATTGGCTCCAGCAGACCCCCGTGACCCTGTAGTTACGATATAGCAGATAATGGATGGATGGATGGATATTCTAGCAAAAGAGTACTCATACTAACAGCTACTAGGACTTGAAATTTTGAGCAGTGACACTCCCCGATATTTCACAACACACAATTTTTCATAAGTTGTTCTCTAATTTTGATCGCTAGTGTGGAGTATTCAGAAAGTTTGGACTGGCAGTGTGATGACACTCTTTGAGGTGTCTTGTAGTAATAGTGCAAGTTAAGTGGTAATGTGGAAGTCTTTACAGCTAACGGCAGATGACAACAGAGGAGTTAATAAATACAAAACTCCAGCTTGTTTTTAAAGAAATTTAACTTCTGAAGCTCAGCGTTCTTAAGGAAAGACACGTCTGATTCGTAGTTGTTCGTGAGGCTGGCACTTCTCTGGGTATTCTTCAGAGTGCCACGGTGCATGTTTTTGAAAGGCTGATGGTAGTTAAAACTGCTTCTCAATGTCCCACACTCTGCCTCTTTAATGCTTTGCCACATTGTAGCTGTTATTTTTGCTGGATAGCATTGCCAGCATGCTATAAAACCTAACTGTAATTTGATTCTTGGTTTCTGATGGCTGAATAACCCTTGAAATTCCTCTTTATTGTTACAGAAAATGAAGTCAAAACAAGCTTCCCCTCCTATTTCCAGGCTCACATACTAGACTGGATTAAAAAATTGTATTGTATTGCCTGTGAAAATCACTTTAGAGCTGGATGATAAGCACTTAGTACAAGTAAGTGTGCTTGAGAGCCATAATGCGGGTGGTATTGTTTACTGCTCTTGGCGCTTTGTGCTTAGAACAATATTATTTAGCAACAGAATAAGTTCAATTTAAAATGCTAAGTATTAAATGGACATATTGGCAGGAGGCCAGTATTCCATCCAATATGACATTTTGGGCTAATGAAATTGGCACAGACTTAAGGGATTCTCGTTTTTATCCCTTCAGCCCTTTTGTTGACTCGGGTTGTATTGTGGGTCTCCCTTCCTGTTTCGCTTGTTTTTGTTCTGCCACGCTTGAGCTCCAAGATACACAGAGAGCAGTCAGACTCAGTGATTACCTAATGGTAAGTCATTTTCATTTTCCTGTCAAGCTGCATGCGTTCATGCCCTTACATTCTCCACGTAGCTTTCAGAGATTTGAGCGAGCCTTTCACATGGCAAAGCGGGTATTAGTTACAGCACATGAAAGACCTCTCAGTCTGCCTTTGTACGGGCACTAAGCCTGCATGTCTGAATGGCAATTGAGTGTTGGATCATCACTCCCTGGGCCTGCTGGAGAGGCTCCATAATTCCTGGCTATCAAATTCCATCCCATATTTTTTTATTTTCGTCATGAATCTGTCGTGCCCGTTTTATTTCTTGCCATATCTACCCCTGCTCACTTCATGAACACTGGTGCAGCAACACTGCAGCATGTACTCAATCCTTTGAGTTTATTTCAGTTTGTTTGAGTGGTGTAATGTAATATCATACAAATGTAATATCATAAAAGTATAAAATGTCACTCGAGGAAGGCAAAGTGTGAACAGATGTGGAAAAACCTTTCCGGAAATACTCTAGGGTAAAATTCGAAATGGGGGATGGATGAAGATTGGTTTAAAGTAATACTTCAGGAAATGCTGTGTAATTGTACACCACAAATTAGAAAAGGTGCTTTAAAGCTTCAATTGAAAATGACACCAGCAGTAACCAAGGCTTTGTGCTTTTGGACACTGAAATAAGCCATCAAGTGGCCCAGTTCCACTACGTCTCTAACCAGTTGAGTGAATCTTTTCACGTTTAGTTACTTCTGACTTTAAAGTCATTGGCTCTCTGTGTTACCATTTTCACTTCCAGCTCTACCTCTTGCACTTCATTTTAAAAGTGGATATTGTCATTCTTTCTGTTTGATTCACGTCCCATTCCTGTCTACAGAACCTGATACATAATTTTAGGAAGTCAAAAAATGTGGAAAATGGTAAATATTCTCCCGTTATATAAAAAGAGTGACCGGGCAGATCCAAGCCACCGTAGGCCAGTAAGCTTAATGTGCATCATAGGAAAATTAATGGAAGGAATTATTAAGAGGGGCAGCATGGTGGCACAGGGGTAGCACTGCTGCCTCGCAGTTAGGAGACCCGGGTTCGCTTCCTGGGTCCTTCCTGCGTGGAGTTTGCATGTACTCCCTGTGTCTGCGTGGGTTTCCTCCCACAGTCCAAAGACATGCAGGTTAGGTCGGTTGGTGATGCTAAATTGGCCCTAGTGTGTGCTTGGTGTGTGTGTGTGTGTGTGTCCTGTGGTGGGCTGGCGCCCTGCCTAGGATTGGTTCCCTGCCTTGCGCCCTGTGTTGGCTGGGATTGGCTCCAGCAGACCCCCTGACCCTGTCTTAGGATTCAGCGGGTTGGAAAATGGATGGATGGATGGATGAATTATTAAGAGAAAGATCAAGCAACACATGGCAAGTAAAGGAGCTTTGTTGAACAATACAATACAATACAATACAATACAATACAGTTTATTTTTGTATAGCCCAAAATCACACAGGAAGTGCCGCAATGGGCTTTAACAGGCCCTGCCTCTTGACAGCCCCCCAGCCTTGACTCTCTAAGAAGACAAGGAAAAACTCCCAAAAAAACCTTGTAGGGAAAAATGGAAGAAACCTTGGGAAAGGCAGTTCAAAGAGAGACCCCTTTCCAGGTAGGTTGGGCGTGCAGTGGGTGTTAAAAGAAGGGGGTCAATACAATACAATGCAGTACAAAGAACAGAACAATTCCTCAATATACTAAAAAATAAAAAATATAAATTTTAGAATTACATAGCAGAAATTAACAGTAGATGATATATCCCATAAAAAGATTTGGATTTGTGTAGAGTCCTGGAGACCTCATCCTTAATGCTGCCTCCCACATTTGGCCATTCCACGGCTGAAACAGTGCTGGGCCAGCCAATCCGATGAAAGGACCCCTCTTTCCCACAATTCCTGCGACCCTCCATCTGGGATGACTTTTCCTTAGGCAGGCAAAACAACTTGGCAGGTGGGCCATGGCACCAAGTGCCACATTTGAGTACCGAGAAGAAAAACAGAATAAGTGAGAGTTAGTATACAATTATAACTGTCATGTTACTTATGTTTAAGTGCTAATGACTAACAACAGAGATGCAGTCTGTACAGTTAATCAGCAGCTCTAGTCAGGATATGCTAAACTGAAGTAGTGAGTCTTCAGCCGGGATTTAAAAGCTGAGACCGAAGGGGCATCTCTTATAGTAGCAGGAAGACCATTCCACAGTTTAGGGGCCCTGTAACTAAAAGCTCGACCCCCCACTGTTATTTTATTAATCCTTGGAATCATAAGCAGACCGGCATCTTGAGATCTTAATGTGCGTTCAGGTTTGTAAGTCATGATAAGTTCAGACAAGTAAGCCGGACCTCGACCATTTAATGCTTTATATGTTAAAAGAAGGATTTTGAAATCTGCCCTAAACTTAACCGGGAGCCAGTGTAAGGATTTAAGAATTGGAGTTATGTGTTCGTATTTTCTTGTTCTTGTAATAATTCTCGCAGCCGCATTTTGGATTAACTGGAGGCTGTATAAAGAACAGTTTGAACATCCAGTGAACAGTCAGCAGGGGTTCAGAAGAGGGAGGTCGTGTTTTACTAACATGCTGGAATTCTATGAGGAAGCAACAAAAGAGTATGATCAAAGTGGAGCAGATGATGTTAATAATCTGGACATTCATTTGATAAGATGCCACTTGAGAGATTGGGCATCAAACTAAAAGAAGTGGGAGTTCAGGGTGATGTTTTTAGATGGGTGCAGTATTGGCTCAGATACAGGAAGCAGAGGGTGATGGTGCGAGGACCCTCATCAGAACTGGCCGATGTTAAGAGTGGTGACCAGCAGGAGAGTGGTTAAATTTCCAGATGACATCAAGACTGATGGATTGGCAGATAATCTGGAATCTGTTAAATCATTACAGAAGGACTTGGAGAGCATACAGGCTTAGGCAGATTTGTGGCAGATGAAATTTAATTTCAGTAAATGTAAAGTATTACACATAGGAAGTAAAAATGTTAGGTTTGAATACACAATTGGCAGTTAGAAAATCGAGAGTACGCCTCATGAGAAGGATTTAGGAGTCATAGTGGACTCTAAGCTATTGACTTCCCAACAGTGTTCAGAAGCCATTAAGAAGGCTAACAGAATGTCAGGTTATATAGCGCCTTGATGTGTGGAGTACAAGTCACAGGAGGTTCTGCTCAACCTTTATAACACACTGGTGAGGCATCATCTGGAGTCCTGGATGCAGCTTTGGTCTCCAGGCTACAAAAAGGACATGGCAGCACTAGAAAATGTCCAGAGAAGAGTGACTAGGCTGATTCCAGGGCTACAGGGGATGAGTTATGAAGAAAGATTAAAAGAGCTGAGCCTTCTCAGGAGATTAAGAGGAGACCTAACTGAAGTGTTTAAAATTATAAAGGGAATTAGTCCAGTGGATCAAGGCTGTGACTTTAAAATGAGTTCTTCAAGAACACGAGGACACAGTTGCAAAATTGTTAAGGGTAAATTTCACAGAGACATGGTGAAGTTTCTCTACACCAGGAGAACCACAGACACTTGGAATAAGCTACCAAGTAGTGTGGTAGACAATAGGACTTGAGGGACTTTCAAAACTCGACTTGATCTCATTTTGTTAGTACTAGGGTGTTGTACCGTGGTTAGCCATTATGAATGTAGAGAAAAGCCAAGCAAAATGACACCTTTAATTGGCTAACTAAAAAGATTACAATATGCAAGCTTTTGAGGCAACTCAGGCCCCTTCAGGCAAGATGTAATCATTGGGAGAATTGTGTGAATAAGACTGGTGAGATTTGTTGGGCTGAATGGCCTGTTCCCACCTAGCTTGTTCTAATGTTCTAACTGTTTAGGTTGAAAGAAGTCAGCCATATAGGTTAATGGACAGCTTGATAATCACTTTCTTTTGTGTCAGGAGGTCACAGTTCAATTAATTTTGAAACTGTGATCCTTTGCTGATTACAAGTTCAGTGTGCTTTTTTAAAATTACAAATAGTAAACTGCTAGACATGAGTGCTCCAGCTACACTAAGCACACACTAAAACAGAGCAGTTTTAATTTGTCACGAACAAAAAAATTCAATTTTAGCTGATATATAGCCATTTGATAAGAGACAAGAAAAAAATGTAAGTCTTGGCGGCTCACAGTTGGCTGTTACTGACAAAGCCACAGTCCTGATGACCTAAGCCAACTGGCCACCCACTACCTTTTAAGATATTAAAGTACCTCCTGGACAGAGTGACGTGCAGATTGATTCCCTTCACAGTGTCACTTCCCATGTGTAACCTGGCAATGCAGCAGTGCAGTCCTGGCCAAAATTTTTGAAAATGACACAAATGGTGGTTTTCACAAAGTTTGCTGCTTCAGTGTTTTTAAATCTTTTTGTCAGATGTTTCCATGGTATACTGAAGTAGAATTACAAGCATTTCATAAGTTTCAAAGACTTTTATTGACAATTACATTAAGTTCATGCAAAGAGTCAATGTTTTCTTTCTTTGTCAAGACCTCTGCAGTTCGCCCTGGCAGGCTGTCAATCAACTTCTGGGCCAAATCCTGACTGATAGCAGCAGCCCATTCTTGCATAATCAATGCTTGGAGTTTGTCAGAATTTAGAGGTTTTTGTTTGCCCACCCGCCTCTTGAGGACTGACCACAAGTTCTCAATAGGATTAACGTCTGGGGACTTTCCTGGCCATGGACCCAAAATTTCTATGTTTTGTTCCCTGAGCCACTTAGTTATCACTTTTGCCTTAAGGCCTGGTGCTCCATCGTGCTGGAAACGGCATTGTGTGTCACCAAACTCTTCTTGGATGGTTGGGAGAAGTTGCTTAGAGGATGTTTTGGTCCCATTCTTTATTGGCTGTGTTCTTAGGCACCACCAGTGCAGAACTTAGTCAGGAATGGCAGCAGGCAGGTGTGAGGGCTTCTGCACACGCAGTGAGGATGGCTTGGTATCAAGAAGGGCAGCAAAGGAACAAAGAAAAACATCAGGGACAGGCTGATATTCTGCAAAAGGTACAGGGATTGGACTGCTGGGGACTGCTGTGGTAAAGTCATTGCGATGAATCCCCCTTTTGATTGTTTGAGACATTCACAGAAGAAAAGGTGAGCGAAGCTACCATCTATTTCCTTAAGAGGCATTAGCTCTCTGGAAATGTGTTCTTTTCAATTGCGGCATTTTAATTAACCTGAATTTAAATAATTATAAATAAAAAAGGTATTATCCCCACCCCTCATGCAATATGACGGTTACAAGATTACACGAGAAGCATAAAGGATAATCTAGCTCTTTATTGACGGGTTCACGCGGTATTACAAATGGGAAGCTTATGACAGACATATCAAGCATGTGGGTATCTTGATCTACGCAGTCTTGCCATCTTTCGTTTGCCACTCTGAAAGGATTTTAACCGGACGGAAGACATAATCTTCCGCCCGGCCTCGGACGGAAGACATAATCTTCTGCCCGGCAGCTTCAAAGTGTTGGCCGTAGGAACATCCTTATATTCGGGTTGCTCCATGTGCAGGCTCTTGGCTCCGGATCCAAACAAGGACAGGAAAGGACTCAAACCCCACCTTCAAAAATACAGTAATAGCACAATGCCTACATACAGTTCTCATTCGCTCAACAAGGAAAGTGTGCTGACAGAGGACAGAAATATACTAGTCTGTCTTTAGTCTGACTATTCAATTCTCCACTTGTCTTTTGGCTCTCTAGTCCTGTACTTGGCTCGGCAATTCTAAATGAAGATGCGGTGCCCTTGTGTACCATACTAGATCTATATGAATAAGTCCATAACAGTGGGCACAGAGAACAGTGACATTAAAAATAACAAAACCTACTATAACACCATCAGTCCTTTTCAGGCCGACAGTAAAGCATCCTGAGACCATTGATTTGTAGGGTTGCTTCTCAGCCATGGCAGTGGGCTCACTCACAGTTTTGCCTATGAACACAGCCATGAATACAAAATGGGACCAAAACATCCACCGAGAGCAACGTCTCCCAACCATCCAAGAACAGTTTGGTGACACACAATGCCTTTTCCAGCATGATGGAGCACCGGGCCATAAGGCAAAAGTGAGAACTAAGTGGCCCGGGGAACAAAACAGTGAAATTGTAGGTCCATGGCCAGGAAACTCCCCATTTTGAACTTGTGGTCAATCCTCAAGAGGTGGGTGGACAAACAAAAACCCACCAATTCTGACAAACTCCACGCATTGATGATGCAAGAATGGGCTTCCATCAGTCAGAATTTGGCCCAGAAGTTGATTGGCAGCCTGCCAGAGCGAACTGCAGAGGTCTTGAAAAAGTAAGAAGGGCCAACACTGCAAATATGGATTTAAGTGCATAAACTTAATGTAATTGTTATTAAAAACTTTTGAAACTTTTGAAATGCTTGTAATTCTACTTCCGTATACCATAGAAACATCTGACAAAAAGTTTTAAAAATACTGAAGCAGCAGACTTTGTGAAAACCAATACTGGTGTCATTCTCAAAACTTTTGGCCACAACTGTAAGTTGATAAATGTTTTACATGTCTTTATTTATCAGGGGCCTGAGTTGCCTCGAAAGCTCACATATTGTAATCTTTTTAGTTAGCCAATAAAAGGTGTCATTTTGCTTGACTTTTCACTACATTTATAAGCTAGACAAAGAAATGTAATATTAGATAGTGTCTAAGGAGGCATGTTTGACTTTATTGATGAGAACAGCAGTGCTTTGATGTTTACCTAACCAACCGACCCCCCTCCCCAATCTTTAGGGCTGACTCATTATAGGAATTTATGGCTGGGGGGATGGAGCATCAAACCAGTTTGGCAAGGATGACTTTGTTTGGACTTACATAAGCCTATAATCCATTATCATACCTCCCTCAACTCCCACCCCAACTGCAGGAAAGCCATAAACTGACCAAACAAAGCAACTGGGAGATTAGTTGTACCTGAGCGCTTTCATTGGTAACTGGTCAGGAAGGGACAGGAAAACTAATTCTATTGGTCTAAAGTATGGCTGTTTATGATCGGTTTTGAATCGGAGGCCACTTTGTAATATGACACTTCATTGGCTTGTGTTTTGTGGTAAGAATAGTGTAAAGTTTGTCACCTTGCCTTTTCTCTCTTTTCTCTTGGGGAGTACCAACTGGTGTTTGAACAACGGATCAAAATAGTTCATTTCTGTTGAAGCTACTGTAATGTTGCTTGGTCAGTACCCAAGTGGTGTCCAACTTTAAAGATGTTTCAAGTTTCCTCCTTTACCACCTAAGGTTTTTTTCTTTTAATTTTCAACCTGTGCCTTGCACATTCCTTCCAACTGCCCCTGCACACACATTTGAACTTTGTGTCCACTTTAATAACTACGCCAATGTAATACCAGGTAGAGTCGCTATTTGCCTCCAGAAATCTCAGAGGCATGGAATCATCACGCTGCTGGAAACAGGCATTGGCATTTTGGTGGGTAACATCATGCATTTCCTGCACCTTTCCCAGCCCATGAGCTTCCCAAACCAAAGGGCACTCTATTAGAATGAGATTCAGTGACTCCGCAGACTATCAGAGTAAATGTACAGTGCCTATAATAAGTATTCATCCCCTTGGTAGTTTTCACATTTTACAGCATTTCATCACAATGGATTTAATATGGCTTTTTTGAAAGTGATCAGTAGAACAAATACTCTTCAAAGTCACAGTGAAAACGTATCTATGTGAAGTGGTCTAAATTAATGACAAATATGAAGTACAAAATAATTGATCACATGAGTGATCACCCCCTTTAAGTCAGTATTTAGTAGATGCACCTTTGGCAGTTTATTCCATAAACTCACCTCTGGTAAACCCTTCATGTCAATCAAAACTAAAACTAACAGACACATCAATAGTTTAGTTCCCCTCAAAATAACTCAACACACAGCCATTAATGTCTACACTGCTGACAACAAAAGTGCCCAAAGTGTCAATATTTTGTGTGGCCACCATTATTTTCCAGCACTGCCTTCACTCTCTTGGGCATGGAGTTCACTAGAGCTTCACAGGTTGCCACTGGAATCCTCTTCCACTCCTTCCTGACGACATCACGGAGCTGGTGGATGTTAGAGACCTTGTGCTCCTCCACCTTCCATTTGAGGATGCCCCTCAGATGCTCAATAGGGTTTAGGTCTGGAGACATTCTTGGCCAGTCCAGCACCTTTACCCTCAGTTTCTTTAACAAGGCAGTGGTCGTCTTGGAGGTGTGTTTGGGGTCGTTATCATGTTGGAACACTGCCCTGTGGCCCAGTTTACGAAGGGAGGGGATCATGCTCTGCTTCAGTATGTCACAGTACATGTTGGCATTCATGGCTCCCTCAATGAACTGTAGCTCCCCAGTGCCGGCAGCACTCATGCAGCCCCAAACCATGGCACTCCCACCACCATGCTTGACTGTAGGCAAGACACACTTGTCTTTGTACTCCTCACCTGGTTGCCACCACACACACTTGACACAATTTGAACAAAATAAGTTTATCTTGGTCTCATCAGACCACAGGACATGGTTCCAGTAATCCATGTCCTTAGTCTGCTTGTCTTCAGCAAACTGTTTGTGGGCTTTCTTGTGCATCATCTTTAGAAGAGGCTTTCTTCTGGGACAACAGCCATGCAGACCAATTTGATGCAGTGGGCGGCGTGTGGTCTGAGCACTGACAGGCTGACCCCCCACCTCTTCAACCTCTGCAGCAATGCTGGCAGCACTCATACGTCTATTTTCAAAAGATAACTTCTGGATATGACGCTGAGCACGTGCACTCAACTTCTTTGGTCGACCAAGGCGAGGCCTGTTCTCAGTGGAACCTGTCCTGTTAAACCGCTGTATGGTCTTGGCCACCGTGCTGCAGCTCAGTTTCAGGGTGTTGGCAATCTTTTTATAGCCTACGCCATCTTTATGTAGAGGAACAATTTTTTTTTCAGATCCTCAGAGAGTTCTTTGCCATGAGGTGCCATGTTGAACTTCCAGTGACCAGTATGAGAGAGTGTGAGAGCAATAACACCAAATTTAACACTCCTGCGACCTTGTAACACTAACGAGTCACATGACACTGGGGAGGGAAAATGTCTAATTGGGTACAATTTGGACATTTTTCACTTAGGGGTGTACTCACTTTTGTTGCCAGCGGTTTAGACATTAATGGCTGTGTGTTGAGTTATTTTGAGGGGACAGCAAATTTACACTGTTATACAAGCTGTACATGGACTACTTTACATTGTATCAAAGTGGCATATCTTCAGTGTTGTCCCATGAAAAGATAGAATAAAATATTTACACAAATGTGAGGGGTGTACTCACTTTTGTGAGATACTGTATATGTGTGTTGTAAGAGACGGCCAGGATGCCCCTAAGATGGAAGGATGGGGGAAGGTAGCTTTTCTAGGACACTGCCTCCCCCAAGACCCTAGATGGCAGCTCCGGTGTCACAGGTTCCCACAGGCACTATGGGACATGGAGTTCAACAACACAGCCCTGCTTGGTACCGTGGGTGCCTCCAGGGGACGCTGTGGGAAGATGGTGGGTGTCTAATTACTCACTTTGCCCAGAAGTACTAAAGGATCATGTGGATGAAAGCCCAGAAGTACTTCCGGGCTGACAAGAAAACTCAAGTTCTCTATCTGACCCGGAAGTGCTGGCAAGTCATGAGGAAGGAAGCACTTCCGGGTCAAGGACTATATAAAGGACTGTTGTAGACCCAGTAAGCGAGCCTGAGTCAGGAGGAGGTGGACAACGCTGAGGAGAAGATTATTGTGTTTATTTATTGTGTTTATTGTGGGTGTGGTGCTTTGGAGGCACGGTTAGAGAAGAAGAGGAAAATGAAAATACTTCTTGGTGCTTTTAACTTGTGTCCAGAGTGTCTGTCTGTTGGGTTTTAAAGGGGCAATAGTGCCTTAAGCGTCCATTCACTTACAGTGTGTACAGCATATGTACATGTATTTGAGTGCACATGCACACATACTACACACTCACACTTGCACTTTATTCTTTGCACCTCTCCTTTTATTATTCTACAAACTTGTATGAAGATTTTCTTTTTAACGTATGCTATTTATGTTATTTGTAGGTGATGTTGTGTTCTGTTATAAGCAGCTCCAAATCTACCAAGTCGAATTTCAGTACATTAAGTATCTATACTAATAAAAGGCAAAGCCCTCACTGACTCACTGACTGACTGACTGACTGACTGACTGACTGACTGACTGACTCACTCATCACTAATTCTCCAACTTCCCGTGTAGGTAGAAGTCTGAAATTTGGCAGGCTCATTCCTTACAGCTTACTTACAAAAGTTAGGCAGGTTTTATTTCGAAATTCTGCGCGTAATGGTCATAACTGGAACCTGTTTGACTGACTCATTCATCACTAATTCTCCAACTTCCCGTGTAGGTAGAAGGCTGAAATTTGGCAGGCTCATTCCTTACAGCTTACTTACAAAAGTTAGGCAGGTTTCATTTCGAAATTCTACGTGTAATGGTCATAACTGGAACCTGTTTTTTGTCCATATACTCTAATGGAGGAGGCGGAGTCACGTATCGCGTCATCACGTATTACGCCTCCTACGTAATCACGTGAACTGAAAACGAGGAAGAGATTTACAGCACAAGTCAAACGCGGGAACGAAGGTAAATGACGTTAATTGTTGACTGTCTTTTAATACTGTGTACTTGTTGAGTGTCTTTTAATACTGTGTAAGCATACATATTAACACATGTGCAATTAAACGTGTGCATTTACGGGGTGATTTCTCAGGCTTAAAAGCTCGCCTTTTATTAAAAAGGTAAATGCAAACTCTTTCAAATTCTGAAGGGCACAAACCACGTTAGATTTCAGCCGTTAAACGCGCAAAAATGTCAGTACACCAGATAAATAAGCGCAACATATTATCAGCTGTATTGTACGGTTAAAATACATATAGAAATGTGTTAATCGTTAACTAATATTATGGGATGGTGTTTTTCGACTCACGCTTTGATTTAAACGATTGCATGTCTTGGTGGGTTTGCGTAGCTTATTGTCAATATCTTTACAGCTCTTTTTAAGACTTAATTTAAAAAGGTTTTCTTTTCTTCTTAATAAAAATTTAAAAGCA